>NW_022632225.1:0-14436 GCF_010015895.1 Lontra canadensis | reverse complement strand
GGCAACAGAACCTTTAGCAAAAGAAATGTCCTTGAAAATTTTGTGATTATTATGAACCATGGGTACAAATGAACCCGATTATATTTAGCTCAAATATTCTCATTTGTAAAGCTGTTCCATTTCACCCCAGCCTCTTTTCCTATTCCTTCTCTGCCCTAATTTCTCTTCTCCTCCCATCATGTGATGCTCCAACCCTGACTTGGAAGTAATGTAAGTTTAAGTTGAAAGTAACCAGCATCCTACAGGCTGATTGGAATTGCTGGGTTATTAGTAGGTATAAAAATGGCTCAATAAATTCTCGTATTCCAGTCTTGTTAATGTCACCCCAGGTGTAGGGAGAGATAAAGAATATTCAATATCTTCACTGTAATAATATGGAAACAAACTACTGTGTTTTGATTCATTGTTGGAAACAAGCAGACAATGCTATTAGAGGCAAGCTTGAGAAACATTAGGAAAATGTTTTTGAATACTTCCTTGTGTTCCTTTTTGAGGGAGCAGGCTCTGTTTAAGGAGATAGGCTGCTGCCCCAGAGCCCCATCTTGACTTCAGCAAAGACCATCACTGGCTTGCCATGGCTCCCTCCACTCTGTAAAGGAAGCAGACCGCAGGGCAAGGAGACACAGAGAGCACCAGGCTGGGCCACCATTGGGCAACCAGTGATTGGGAAAAAAAGGCTAATTGCTCTAATAATCAACAATCCTTAGTCCTTTGTGTTCCAGACATACCTCACTGTGAACTGAGATGCTGCAAGGAAATGCACAATATTAGCTTCCTTAAGAGGGATGTCCTTGGTCCTGGACACAAGTGCAATGTCTTATGTCATTTTGCATCAATGCACAGCACTCAGAGCAGACCCCTGAGCAGTTAAAAGACACCAGTAATCTTATTTTTCATTTGAAAATTCTAAAATTCTACCCGTGAAGCATGACTAATAAATTGGAAAAAGAAACAAACATATATATTCTTTTTTTCCCAGATACTACAATGTTCTAGAATAATTTTTAAAAGCAAAATTCCTCCCTCTTTGGAATCTTAAATAGATGGTACACTCCTATAACCACTCTTTAACATGTAAGTTGACAAGACATTTGTTATCAGATTGAGTTGAAATAACAGCCTGCTCTAAATTCAGACTTGAACACAGGTGAAAAGCTTAACTTTGGGGCCATTCATTTTGGAGATTGAATTCAAGTAGAGCAGAAGTGGCAGATGTGTGGTGGGGGGAAAGGTAGAAGTGAGCAACAAATCCTAGCAATGCGGAGGAAGAAGAGGTTCCCACCTGTCTTGCCCTGTCCCCTCTATCCTCCTCCAACACACCTGGACCAACTGAATGCCACCATTTTGCACCCAGATGACTCATCCATACCACAACTGCCTCCTTAGTCAATGCTTGGTGCCACTGCTATAACATTCACCCAAGTCACAGGTACCCTCTTCTTTATGTGATCTTTTCATATTCCTAGCAATCCTACATGCAAGTCAGTTTTATTGACAATTTAGGATGAACATGGAACTTGGTGACTACCCAACAATTTCTAGGGATGATTCATATTCTCAGTTAATTTTTTGTGTCTGTATTCTATAAACATTCTACCTACTGGGGAAAACAAAACAAAACAAAACAAAACAAAACAAAACAAGAATAACCCCCAAGCCGTTTGTTGGCTATCTGATCGTCTCCACTGAGGACTGTACATAGACACAGTCATCTGCTTTGTGGGGGTCATGAGACTTGATCCCTCATCTAGGCAGAAACATATGACCCCAATTTCAGAGAGGCTGTAACACTATTCAGAGACCTTTCCTTCTGAAAGCATAAAATTGCTAGTCAGTTAGAAAGAAGTGCTGACGAACATGGTCTTTTTTTTTTTAAAGGATTGAATAAGATGGCTTATGACAACAACCATTTGGGACACAAAGAAAAAGCTCAGAACATTAACTATGTGAATATTGAGAATTATGAACATTTTCTGATCACTGTTGAATTATTCTGCTTCATTTTCCCAGATTTTTGTTTCTTTCAGTCTTTGCTGGACCATATGATAATTCTATTTTTGAAGATTCTAGGAACCTCCATACTGTTTTCCACAATGGCTTTACACTCCCTCCAACAGTGTACAAGTGTTCCCTTTTCTCCCCACCCTCACTTTCTGGCACTTTAACGCAATCCAAAAACCTCATCCCTGCACTGTGTGTATGTAGTTTGGGTAGGGGTGTTAGGAATGGAGATAGAAACTACCTCTTTCAATCAGCATCTCCATCTGGAAAGTGTGAGGGGGAATGCACCTGCCATATTTTTTTAAAGGGCAGTAAAGTTTGCTTATCACACACAGGTGGGATGCTTAGAGCAAAGCCTGTGTGCAGACTAAGAAAGAAGGAGGTTTTGCCTGGCACTTGTGTGGAATTTATCACAAACCATGTCCTACCTTAAGCATTTGTCTTCCTAACATGGCAGGTCCAGAGTCAGTTTCATGAAGCAGATGAGCTATCCCATGCTTACTCCTCTGCTTCACACTCAGCCAAAGCCTTAACCACATGGGAAAAGTCCTTAAGTAAAAGAATTTATTCTAAGATGACTGTCATCATCTTACAAATGAAATACCAACATCTCATCAATCCATTAAATAAAAAACACAGATTGGAAGCAGTTTCCATGCAGTTGTGAGAATATAGTCATTCTCTAAAATGTGATAGAGGGAAGATGGCTTCTTCTCCATCTAGGATGTGCACCACCAGCCTTCCTGGCAGCCCTTCCCAGGGATCTGTGGGCAGCTCCGCCACCGCCCCACAGCCCTAAAGCCAGAGAAATCACATCTAGCATAAGAATGAATTTTTATTTTCAACATTTCCTTAGCAATTCGGGGTCTCTTCTGATTCCATACAAATTTTAAGATTATTTGCTCCAGCTCTTTGAAAAACACCGGTGGAATTTTTATTGGAATGTTATTAAAAGTATAGATTGCTCTAGTCAGTATAGACATTTTAGCAATGTTTATTCTTCTGATCCAAGAGAATGGAATGGTCTTCCACCTTTTTATGTCTTTTTCAATTTCTTTCATGAGTAAAACTGGTGGCATCACGTTACCTGATTTCAAGCTTTACTACAAATCTGTGATCACCAAGACAGCATTGTACTGGCATAAAAACAGACACATAGACCAGTGGAACAGAGGAGAAAGCCCAGATGTGGACCCTCAACTCTGGTCAAATAATCTTCGACAAAGCAGGAAAAAATATACAGTGGAAAAAAGACAGTCTCTTCAATAAATGGTGCTGGGAAAATTGGACAGCTATATGTAGAAGAATGAAACTCGACCATTCTCTTACACCGTACACAAAGATAAACTCAAAATAGATAAAAGACCTCAAGGTGAGACAAGAATCCATCAGAATCCTAGAGGAGAACATAGACAGTGACCTCTTCTATATCAGCCACAGCAACTCCTTTCAAGATATGTCTCCAAAGGCAAAGGAAACAGAAGCAAAAATGAACTTTTGGTATGTTTATAAAAAAAAATAATAAAAAAATAAAAAATTTAAAAAAAAGTAAAAAAAAATAAAGTAAAAAAAAATGAACTTTTGGGGCTTCATCAAGATCAAAATCTTCTGCACAGCAAAGGAAACAGTCAACAAAACAAAGAGGCAACCCACGGAATGGGAGAAGATATTTGCAAATGACAGTACAGACAAAAGGTTGATATCCAGGATCTGTAAAGAACTTCTCAAACTCAACACACACAAAACAGATAATCATATCAAAAAATGGGCAGAAGATATGAACAGACACTTCTCCAATGAAGACATACAAATGGCTATCAGACACATGAAAAAATGTTCATCATCACTAGCCATCAGGGAGATTCAAATTAAAACCACATTGAGATACCACCTTACACCAGTTAGAATGGCCAAAATTAGCAAGACAGGAAACAACATGTGTTGGAGGGGATGTGGAGAAAGGGGAACCCTCTTACACTGTTGGTGGGAATGCAAGTGGGTGTAGCCTCTTTGGAGAACAGTGTGGAGATTCCTCAAGAAATTAAAAATAGAGCTTCCCTATGACCCTGCCATTGCACTACTACCCCAAAGATACAGATGGAGTGAAAAGAAGGGCCATCTGTACCCCAATGTTCATAGCAGCAATGGCCACAGTCGCCAAACTGTGGAAAGAACCAAGATGCCCTTCAACGGACGAATGGATAAGGAAGATGTGGTCCATATACACTATGGAGTATGATGCCTCCATCAGAAAGGATGAATACCCAACTTTTGTAGCAACATGGACGGGACTGTAGGAGATTACGCTGTGCCTTCTATTTTTATAGAAACATTCGAAAGACATTTACCCTTCTAAGTTCCCTTCTGCTCTCTCCCCACATTCTCTCCGCTGCTCAGGGTGTCTGCCCCCAGGTGCACATGTTCCAGAAACAGAAGTGAGGGGAGCCAACCCCTTGTGTCCACAGTGCCGCAGGTCCGGCCCAGATTAAGCCGTCCTGCATGAAGACACTGATCACCCAGCCATGTTCACATGATTCCTGATGAAAGCCAGGATTCCCTTCAAACCTGAAAATGTTTTTTAAGTTTTTTTTAAGTACCTTTTATTGTTTTAGTAATCTCTACACCTAACATGGGGGATTCAAATCCACACCCTGGGGTCAAGAGTTGCATGCTTTTCTGATTGAACCATACAGGCATCCCTAGTGTTTCCTCTGATCAGGCACCTTGTTTTCTCCCTGTGTGCGTAGCCCACTTTTGTAAGGAAAGGCAATTCTTTCTTGATTACTGTGTAGTGAATCTTTGTACTTCTTCTGTCAGTGGGGTTTAACTCATACCAACCCTCCAAGGCAAACACTATTATTTCTATTTTAAATATGCAGAGGGTAAGACTTGGGGAGATTAAGGGAGTTGTCTGTGGACACTCCAGTGATAAAGAAGAGAACCAGGTCTTTCCAGTTCTGAAAAACCCCAATCTTTCACTATGCAGTTAGCACAGGCATTAATCTACTAAATGATCCAGAACAAACACAACTAAACCAGGACAGAAAAGGGCTTATAAATGGACTAAATAAATATCTCATCTATCGTACTGTCATAATTGGTAGAAAAAGGGTTTTAAAGTCACAGGAATAGAACTTCCAAAAATAACAAACTCATAAAGTCAGGTGAGAATTTTAAGGAAAGTTTTCCTAGCCAAAGTACATTGTTATTTGGAATTTTTTTTCCTTCTGAAGAAATCTCATTCGGTCTCTTAATTAGTGGCAAACAAGATCAAAGATCACCATAAAGACATCATATACTCTGTCCCTTCAAACTTTAAATCCAGAAGTGTTTTTTATCTTCTACTATGATAAGCAAAGTGAGTAATATTGACATTCTTAGTTACACCGAAGGAAGTGAAGGCAAGTCCATCAATTAGCTCTAGAGCTTTATCTACTTTAGAGTTGATGAAATAACTCATAAAATAATCTAAAGCATCTTTAAAGAACTCTAGAAATACATGTCTGGCACAGGCAGAAAGACACTCACTGAAGGGCCAGTACAGAGCAGCTTTGCTCTGGACCTCTGTGTGCAGCTGGAGTTGAAGGTCCTGATCTGTTACCAGTAAGAGCACTCCATGAAGTAATCTAAGAAAGTGCAGAGCAAACAGTTCTAGGGACAAGCAAAAAGGAAAGAAAACACCATGTCTTAGCAAATCTTACAATATTTACCAAGGGAGATCTTTCATTTTATTGGTATTCCATAATCATCTGGTCCATTAAGTCTCCACTGCATCTATTAACTCCAGAGGAGGCAAAATCCCATCTGGAACAGAAAAAACAATGAAGGCAAGACATGGTTTCTGTCCTTAGAAACCACTTTTCCTGGAGGGGCAGACAGCTGCTTGTCAATGTACTTTCTGATGTAACAAGAGGTGGTTGCTTGCTAAGGAGGGTCAAGAACTTCTCATTTAAGGAGATTCTATGTTAGAAATGATAACCCATGGATCCCAGCTGTGTTCAAGGCTCTGGATCACTCAGATCAATTGCTCATGGTATAAACTGTTATCAGTGAATCCTTCGATAGCCACCAGCACCAACAGACACAAATAGAAATGCTCACCAGGAGACACATTAGAATTTTTACTGCAGCATGTTTTGGAATAGGCAAAAACTGGAAACTAGGAAATGCCCATCAGAAGCATAAAGGGAAATAAAGTGTGAATGCAATGTGAGCAACAAGGCAGCAGTTACCATGCATGAAGAATCTGAAGACATAAATTTGTGTGAAAAAAGTCCACAACAAATGAGGACATGCTTCACAATGCCACTTTTAAAGGACAAGAATGGAAAAGCAAGCTATGTACTGCTCAAGGACAAAAGGACAATCATAGGAGGAGCCAAGAATTTGCACAGATACTGTTCCAAAGAAGACTTAGAGATGGCAACAAGCACACAGAAAGAAGTTTCACATCATTATTCATTAGGAAAATACAAATCAAAACCACAATGAGATACCACTTCACACCCACTAGGATGGTTATAATCAGAACAATGGAAAGTCACAACTGTTGGCCAAGATGCCAAGAAATCAACACCATCACCCATTGCTAGTGGGAATGTGAAAATGTTCAGTTGGTATGGAAAACAGTTTGGTGGTTCCTCAAAAATTTGCATGTAGAATTACTGCAGTTCTATTCCTAAGGCACATACCCCAAATGGCTGAACACAGGTGTGTAAATAACAACTTTCATATGGAGATAATGGCAATGCTATTTACAATAATCAAAATGCAGGAACAACCCCCCCAAAAGAGGTTGGAGGTACTATTCTTAATATCAGCCAAAAGCAAACACCTGTGAGATTTTGAATTCTGGTTTACTCCCAGTATCCTGGGGTCAGCAAACTGTACTCCCCCCTATACACAACAAAAATCTGTGCATATGATGCTTATCCCCTCAGCACATACTGAAATTAGGACATCAAGTGAACTTGTAATTTTCCTATTTCAAACATCTAAGTCTCACAACCTAAGTGAGCCTGACAACATATTTTAGGCTTCCGGTTATACTGATCTCATAAAAGGAATGCTTTTCCATCTTCCGAGGTAGCTTCTACAACCCCCTCCTCCACTGGCCTGATGCTGATGCATCATGTGCATACATTAGCTTCTTAGGGGGTCCCCAGAACATGCAAACTGCTGGAGAGAGCATCTGCTTCTAGTCCTTCCTAAGTCTCCACCATTGACACCTTTACCTCAACTCCAATGGTTAAACTACATAAAGTGTATGACACCTAAAGGGCATGTGGGCAGTCTCTACGTTACATGTCACGGTCCTCCCTTCTTCAAATCAGAGGTCTGTTTTGTCTCTTTAAAAAACGTAATAGTGAATCCAAAAGGCCTGATGGGATTTTTTTGGGCACAATAAGACAGTGTCTAGAACCCGAGAGCCCTGTTGACTCTCCTCTGCTGCTTGGCTTTGCCTCTGCTCACTCTCAGAGCTGAACTCAGGCAATGTGTCCCCACATCTCCCCTGCAGTTCTTCCAGTCCATGCCACTGTCACAGCAGAGGGGTGGGGTTCAGCTTCCTGAAGTCCCCTGTTCTGATAAAGACAGACAGGACACTGATGAGTCCTAAGGGCAACATGTCTATTTAGCACAGAGTAGGAAACACTTGTCTTCATAAGAAGGAGCCCACTTATAACATGGGGATCCCTGTTAAATATATGCAGGTGTTGAGGGTTTTAAGGGCGTCTTCCATTTCCCTGTCTCTGAAATGATAACGAAGGCGTGAGGTACTTATATAGTCTCTTTACCGTCTCCCATGCAGAGGTCTGAGCTAGGAACTCGTTGAGGGTGATAGATTCACACAGCACTTTCTTGGTACCCACAAAAGTAAAATCATTTATTTTTATATATAGCTTTCCTCTACTTGACACAATCTAAATATTCCTGACTTCCTACAGAGATCTCCCAACTTTGAACATGCTAGTTTTATCAATAAATGTGTTTATAATAGCATTGTAACTCCACAGAACTTATTAATATATTAATAACTTAACCTTTTTCATTTCACAGGCTCAGTACAAAACTCTTCACATGTGGATTGTTAAATTACATAATGACAAGGATAATGAGAAGCATATTCCTCATTCCCAAATTACTCCCTGCTCGGAGGACCAGCTTTTGAGGACTTCTGAGGAATGTAACACTTTTTATATTTGATATCAATTTCAAAGACATCAGCTGAAATTATGAGTCCTATGTAATCAAGTTTGATCAACTCCCTGAAACACGTGAGACTATATGGAGACCCTCATCAGATACTTGAAGGTATGTGACCAATGGGAAAATCAGTCATTTTGATTTGCACAACGGAATGTGCAGTTTGGGTTCCCTCAACAGGAGAGATGGGGGAAAAGTCATTGGAATGAAGTGGTTTTTTAAAAAATCTCCTGAGTGAATGGAGAAAGACAACTATCATATGATCTCCCTGATATGAGGAAGTGGAGATGCAATGTGGGGGGTTTGAGAGGTAGGAAAAGAATAAATGAAACACGATGGGATTGGGAGGATGACAAACCATAAGAGACTCTCAATGTCACAAAACAAACTGAGGGGGGCAGGGGGTAGGGGTAGGGAGAAGGTGGTGGGGTTATGGACATTGGGGAAGGTATGTGCTATGGTGAGTGCTGTGAAGTGTGTAAACCTGGCGATTCACAGATCTGTACCCCTGGGGGAAAAATATATTATATGTTTATAAAAAATAAAATTAAAAAAATTTTAAAAATTTCCTGATTGAAAATCTGTTTTGCTTTTCTTTATAACTCAAACTGGCTATAGTATTTCAAACATAATGACATCCCCTTATTATTGAACAAGAGATGGTTATCCTAAAACAAACAAATCGACAAATGACCTTCAAATGCTCTTCTAAGCCCATTTTAGCACACTTGTTTCTGCTGGAAAAGAGGGAAAGTCCAGATGACACACTCAAACCTTCCATTAGGAGACCCAGCCTGAATAGTATCCTATCACCCCATGATGGCCATGAACAGAAACCTTTGCCATTCTGCCCACCGCAAGGTCAATGGACAGGGTTCTGAGACAGACCTCCCTGATTGCCCTTGGCAGACTGAGGCAGTTTTCTACTCTGTGACTGATTGCAACATTACCTGGATAGTCTCAGTCCAAACTCTTGGGTGAAAGTCTTGAATAATTTGTAGCTCCTGCCATGAGCTCACACCCAGTCTATCATATGCCATCATCACAGCTGTCTGTCTGTGGATCCTAGCAACAGGTAGCAAGAACACACAGCGTGTGGGGAGAAACCTAGCCCCCGTCCCCACACAAAATCCTCAACAAGATGGACAGGGCAATTAGATTCTGTCACGAAGACTCCAAACTAAGCACAGCAGCTTTGCTGTTAGCAACTTAGAGCTGACTCAGCCAAGCCTCCACTCTTCTTTCCCCACATTCCTCCCTTTCTTTTATAACCTCTCTCTCACCTCTCTTCTACCAAATGCTCAAGTAAAATTATCCCCCTCTTTGTTCCATTGCAAATAACCCCACTTGGAAATGAGCTGAAGACAAGAACCACCCAAACAATAGAAGGATAGAAATGGGCAAGACCTGTATTCAAGCCAGTGAGGAACAATGGCCAACACTCATTCAGAATTATCTATGAAGCGTTTCTCACCAAATAACCTGGACGTCTAGCTCACGGAGTAAAAGTTCCTGTGTTTGAGCTAGTGGTGTCACAACCACTAATCAACTCCCATTACGTGTGAAAGATTACCATATATTATCTTTCATCACAGTTCTGTTTCATTTAATAGTAGCCTTCCCACAAAACTTGCAAAGAGATTCTTCCACTGAATTGTACACTTGAAATGGATTAATTGTATGGCATGTGAATTATATCTCAAAAAAAGAGAAAAAAGTAAGAGAGAGAGACTCAGATTGCTGCCTGCCACCTATCTCCAGGTGACAGGAAATGGATTTTTAGAGGGAGGTGATCAAGGATTTCCCCAGTGTGCAGGAAGACACATGCCTATGGGCGCTGGGGAAGAGGGCTGTCATTATGTACAACTCTGGTAGAAAATGTGGAAGCTCACCTGTTATGTACTGAGTTTGTGTACTCCCCAGATTCATATATTGAGTCCTAATATCCAGGGTGATGCCCTTCAGTGGGCTGGTCTTCAGGAGATAATTAAGTTTAGATGAGGTCATAAGGGTGAAGCTTCCGCGATGGAATTAGTGGACTTATAATAAGAGAGCAAAGCTCTCTCTCCACCATGTGAGGACACGGCAAGAAGGTGACCAGCGGAAAGCCAGTTCCTCATCAGGACCTGAATCTGCCAGCACCTTGATCTTGGACTTTCCAGGCTCTGTAATGATTAGAAATAAATGCTTGTTCTCATTGCCATCCAGTCTAAAGTATTCCGTTAAAGCAGCCCAAGCGGACTGGTACATCATTACTAGACATTCTCTAAGTATGTAACCTTCCTTGTGCTTTGGCATCTTTACCGAAGTCATCAGGCATCAGGTTGTTCATGAGACTCTTAGTACTTGAAAATCTTTTGCCCAAAGAGCAAACAGAAGATGCCTCCATCTTAAAAGTCTGTGCTGTTTCAGGATCCTCTTAGAGAGGTTTTGTAGGGAGAAAATGACTCAGGCTTTTAAGATGTCCTGAGAAGAGCCTAGAAAAAGTGGTTTAAGGTGAAGTTAATGAAGAAAAATTTCCTGGGGAGATTTTAACTCAATTTCACTAAACACTGCTGTCACGAGGTGTTTGATTAGCTCCCACATCTTGATACGCCTGCCCTCCCCACTAACACCAATCACAGCCCACTCAAAACATTCCCTGAGGTGATCCTGAAGAAAGCAGATAAATTTGAGACTGGCTTAGAGCCTGACTCCAATTTTGGTCTGTAACTAATGGGATATAATCGTATCCATAGTTGTTTAATGAATGTAAAGTTATCTTAAATTCTGTGTCTCTAAAGGCTTTTTTCCCTCTTTTGTCTATGGAATAAGACTGTTTTGAACTTGATGACAGGAAGCTGCCACATCCACACCAAAACCAGTCAGAACTCTTGCTGATCTTTGAAGAGGACATTCCCTGCCAAAACCCATTACCACCCCCACATTAATTTTATTTTCAAGAAAATTTAAATGACTACTAGTAACAACTGGAAACTGCTTGAAGAATAAAATACTCCACATATTTTAAATCGTGAGCTATAGAGGATGCTGCACTTAAAAGGCCACAGTGATTACCGAGGAAAGAAAATACAGCCACATGACTGTTTCTCCCCATCATTCATTTTAACAGTGAAAGGCATGCCAGCCAGCACTTCCTTAGTGAGGCGCTGAGCCTGGCAGAAGTCTGTAACCAAGAGAAGGAGGAGGCAATAAGAGAGAATGACTGGATGCCTAAAGCACTGTCAAAAGGAATAAAGTCATCTAAAGTGATCATTATGACAGGACCCATCTCCCTAGAAAACGCTTATCGCAAAGAGCTTGCATGGGGGCAGAAAAGGAGTTTTGGCTTGAAGCCCCAAGGAAAGGTCTGTAGCAGTAATTCTCAGACAGAAGGGAGATAGAATTAAAGGTGAGCCCAACACCGAGGCAAGAATGTGCCGGGTAGTACAGGGGTGGGCAAGTGCCTGCATCAGCAAGAAATGGGGGATTTGCTAGTGGTAGAGGCTGAGCAGTTGGTTGGGGTAGGAAGTGAGGGGTCTCAAATGCCACGCTCAGGACAGCAGCTGCCTCTGGCATCATGGACAAACACCTTGGAGGCTGGCAGCTTGAGTAGTGCATCAGCACATCTGATAGCTTGCCTGTGTAAACAGCACCCAAGCAAAGGGTCTTGGAGGAAAAAATAATGTGATCAGATATGTGCTTTAGAAGGACAACCCCCCGAACAAAGCACAGCATGGTGGAGCACAGAAGGCACAGAAAACTGTAGCAGCTATAACAGTTCAGGGGGCCCCAGGGAAGTTTTGGAACCTCCATAGAGAAGAAATGTCAAAGCAGTCATTAAAAATCATCATCTTCAAAAAAATGTAGGGAGTTGGGAAAAGAACATGTATACAACATTAAAAGAAAAAAGCAGAACACTGAACTATATTAGGATGTTTCCAATTTTTTTAAATTACTCAAGATAAACATAAAAAAGAGGTTAATAATAAATACATCATATGGAGTTCCACTTCCAGGATGACTGTGAGAAGCTCCAAGGACCCACTCCCCAGTGAAGCCAGCAAAGCTGGTGGAAAAGGGATTTTAAAAGTAAAGATATCTAGAAATTGCCCTCAGGGTGGTAGCAAATGAAGAAACCTTGATTCAAGAAAACTTTCTAAAACTGTGTATGAATATTATGGCATTTGAGCCACAAACTATTCTTTCCCTCATCACCAGAATCACCAGATGGGCTTAGCAGAAGGTCTTCTGCAGATGGGCATGACCAAGAAGATGGGGCCTCTGCTCTCAATCAAAGCTTAGTGTATCTCATCAAGAGGGACAGGCCACCCGCATTTCTCATTTCCTTCAACCCCAAGTTAAAAGGGTTATATCCCTCCCTCCTCTGAACAGCCTCTTTCCACAAAATGGAGGCTCCAGTGAAAGCATGGAAGACTGAGAATCCTGGGGCCCTAGCCACCCTCATTACAGCTCATCTGGGGACCAGCTTTCATGCTTCTGAGAGGCAAGCTGAAATGATCAGAGTCTACTGTCTCACCTGGTGCCCAGTGTGGTTCAGAGAGTTTGTCCAGGGTGAGCAGAAGTCCATAAGAAAAGCGAGCTCCAGAATTCTCCACAAAGGGTGTGGGCAATTCAAGTGAAAGGAGCTCAAGACAACAGTCTCTCTTAGTTAAGATTGACAAGCTGAGCTATTGACCACCTCGTTCACCAGAAACCCAGGGAAAGAGGCCATTGAGAGCCCTCCTTGGGTTCAAACAGATGCTAAAGACTAGCCTAAAAGTCTACCTCTGCCCTAATGTAATTGGGTCAGACTGTTGAAGAGGTGATGCCCAGCACACTGGGGGAAAACAGTAGAGAAATCACAAGGTAATTAACAGGACCATGGGTATGGTGGGTATGGGTATGAGTGGGCAGAGGAGTAATATGAAAATGCAGCAGACAGCTTAACAGAGAGATGATGGAGAGACAAAACTATACCATCCCAGGGTGACTGTCTACATGTCCCGGCTGCAACATCTGAGGATACCTGTTGCTTCACACTGTGGAAGAAAGAGACTTCAGAACAGCCAACCAAGTCACACAACAAATAGACAAGTTAATAACAAGCCTGGAAACAGGGAGGGGAATCAGTACCCACAGTTGCTACAATATATTATCCAAAATGTCCAGTTTTCAACAGTAACAACAAATATAAGAAGTGCAAAGAAATAGGGATAGGAACACATATTTGCGCAAAAAAACAGGCAACAGAAATTACCTTTGAATAGAACCAAACACCAAATTTAATACACAAAATTTTCAAAATAGCCATGAAAAAATACATTCAAAAATGGATGTTAATCATACTTAAAGAAGGAAATCACAGTGTGAAGACCACATCTCACCAATAGAGAATGCCAATCCAGAGGCAAAAATTATTTAGAAAAAAAATGAAAATTCTGGTGTTGAAAAGTACCATAATAAAATTATAAATTTATTGGTTGGGCTCAGCAGTAGATTTGGACTAGTAGAAGAAATAATCAGAAATCTTGAAGATAGATAGGGATTCTATAATCTGAGAAATAGAGCAGAAATTGAAGGCAGAAAAATGAATAGCACCTCAGAGAAACTTAGGACACCATTAAGTACACCAACATGACCTGAGCTGAAACAAGAGTCAGACTCTCAACTGAGGGTGTCACCCGGGCAGCCCAGCATCTGTGATTTCTGTCCACAGTCCCACTTGGGCTTATCACATGACTGTTGCTTCAGTGCTGCAGCTGCGCTCCATTTTTCCATGGAAGCTATCGGTGTGAGGTGCCCCAATTGGCACCTCCACAAGTCCTTGTGTTTAGGCTCTGTGGGTCTCACTGGGTGTTGTTGTTACTGCCTTTATTACACAGATGGCTGCCTCATGAAATAGTTTCAGATATTATTCTTGCAAGCTCTTCTAAGTGTTGACATAAATCCTCTCAAGTATTGTTGCATATGTTCCAATGTTTCCATTGGAAACAGAGAGTATAATCTCAAGAGCATAAGAGAAAATCAGGCAGACACACAAACATCAGTAATTTTTTTGCTCTGAGTTCTGCCTCCCAAGACGTGTGGTCCTTTTTAGGGATTCCAACACAAGCTTGTGGATCAGATTCAAGAGATTGGAAAACCTGGTGAATTTTGTAATTGTAGGTGAGTGTGTACGGATAAATGAAGTTCATTTTTATGTGCTACATTCTGTGACTTTCATCTGATCTCAAAAAGATTCATAACCTG
>NW_022632224.1:0-14438 GCF_010015895.1 Lontra canadensis | reverse complement strand
TTGCAGGGTCATAGGGAAGCTCTATTTTTAATTTCTTGAGGAATCTCCACACTGTTCTCCAAAGAGGCAGCACCAACTTGCATTCCCACTGACAGTGTAAGAGGGTTCCCCTTTCTCCACATCCCCTCCAATACATGTTGTTTACTGGCATAAAAACAGACACATAGACCAGTGGAACAGAGTAGAGAGCCCAGATATGGACCCTCAACTCTACGGTCAAATAATCTTCGACAAAACAGGAAAAAATATACAGTGGAAAAAAAGACAGTCTCTTCAATAAATGGTGCTGGGAAAACTGGACAGCTATATGTAGAAGAATGGAACTCAACCATTCTCTTACACCATAAACAAAGATAAACTCAAAATGGATAAAAGACCTCAATGTGAGACAGGAATCCATCAGACTCCTAGAGGAGAACATAGGCAGTAACCTCTTCGATATCAGCCACAGCAACTTCTTTCAAGATATGTCTCCAAAGGCAAAGGAAACAAAAGCAAAAATAAACTTTTGGGACTTCATCAAGATCAAAAGCTTCTGCACAGCAAAGGAAACATTCAGTGAAACAAAGAGGCAACCCACGGAATGGGAGAAGATATTTGCAAATGACAGTACAGACAAAAGGTTGATATCCAGGATCTATAAAGAACTCCTCAAACTCAACACACATAAAACAGATAATCATATCAAAAAATGGGCAGAAGATATGAACAGACACTTCTCCAAAGAAGATATACAAATGGCTATCAGACACATGAAAAAATGTTCATCATTACTAGCCATCACGTAGATTCAAATTAAAACCACATTGAGATATCACCTTAAGTTGATGGCTTTTAAGTCCCTTTAATTTAGAAGTTCCTCCTCCATCTCTGTGTTGTCTTTACAATTTATCTTTTGAAGAACACAGATTGCAAGACTGTAGAATCTCCCAGTCTGGATTTTCCTTAATGGAGGATATAGACTGGGATTCAGCACATCCTTCTATGTTCCTGCAAATTGGCCACTGGCTCCAGAGGCTTGACTGAACTTGAGTTCCATTCCTTAGGCCAAAGGATGAGTAGAATCTGGGTGCATAGGGATAGTGCAAAGGGACTAGGTTGCTCCTGCCCTTTGGTCCCTACTCTGTTCCTTATGCACTCACCCGTTCTTGGATTTGGCAAATCCCCTCCCAATTCCAGCTACTATCTTAAGTTGGCCCTCAGAACTCTCCCATAAGAACCTGTTGGCTGTGTTGGGGTTCTCTGGTTCTCAAGTATGTCAGATGTTCCCATGCTTCTCCAGTTACACAACAGCCTCACGGCTGTTGGTGATGCCTCCTGCATCCATCTTTATGTTTAGGGGTTCATAGGGCTACCTTGGCACCTGTTTCATGGTAGATGTTTTACTTAGGTGTTTGATTTCAGCCCTTTGGTCTTCTGTGGATTTAGGAAGACCCCAAAACTAGGCTGCAACTTTCTCAACCACCTTCCCAGAATTCTGTTACTGATTTTTTCATCATATATTTTTGAAGGAATAGATTCTTGAATTTTCATATTTTATTTATGTATTTGACATAGAGAGGGAGATCACAAGTAGGCAGAGAGGGAGGCAGAGACAGAGGGGGAAGTAGGCTCCCTGCCAAGCAGAAAGCCCAACGTGGGGCTCAATCCCAGGACCCTGAGACCATGACCTAAGCCGAAGGCAGTGGCTTAACCCACTGAGCCACCCAGGTGTCCCAGATTCTTGAATTTTAAATAAGAAAAATATCTCATGTTTAGAAAGTCACATTACTGGCAACTTTGAAAGAACATGCCTGTTCTATGTATCAAAAGATGCTTATCTGGTTGTCTATCATTCCATAGTCAAATTGATACCAGAACTTTCTGTAGCATTGCACTCTTTCTTAGCCATATACAGAATATCAAATCCCTTCCTACATGGATGGTAAAGATACAAAGAACTTTTCTGTTTAAATAGACCTTTTTGAAAGTTCACTCCTAAGCATGACTTTTCTCCACCTGACTTCCTGAACATAGCATTTCCACTGTCTTTACTACCAAATCTAAGTGCTCAACCATACTTATTCTAAACTTTGATGTCCTCTCATCCCAGAGCTTCATACCCAAGTTTTCAGACCTTTGATCTACTTTCAATGCTTTAACCCTCAGCTTATTGATCAGAGACATGGAACCCTGCCCATCTCTTTATGGAGTTGACTTTTTCTAATCCTACACTGGACGGGCTGGCCCCATTGTGGTCAGTGTACTGGCACTGTATACACCATATTGTACATTATAGTGTTGTCTGATTTATTCCTAATAACATTATATAACACCTTTAAACATCATTAAACATCTCTAAAAGTATAAGTCTTAAAGAAATGCAATTTCCCACCATACAGATAGACTACACTGTATTTAGCCATGCATCTACTATTTGTAGTAGGATATTTTCAGTTATTTTTCAAGAAAAGCAACTACAAGTTTGAAATTGCATTAATTCTTAAAAAATTAATGTATTCATGGCTACAGTACCTCCAAGTTTAGGTGCATATTTGCTCATACACACTTTATTTTGACTAGAGCAGTATAAGTCATTGGTATCACTACTATCTCTATCCTTAAGGTGTTCCCCTGACTCTCCAATTCTGTAGAAGCAGCTCTTGTTCTAAATCTTGATTCCAGAAAATAAGAAGTCACTCCTGTCAGAGCAGACTTCTCTCTGATCTTTCATCTCTAAAGTCCTTCTTAGACCATGTTATTTCTGGTGAGATAATATTCTCATCCAACAGCTCCTTCATCGCCAATACAAGGCAGTCCTATGGCCGCAGTGTCCTGGAGGACACGGAGTTGCTGCATATGGATGCTGTTATTTTGAGAGGTCATTGAAGAGAAAGGTCATAATAGCATGAGAAATATCAAACAAAATGGACCCCTCCGAGACCCTAAGAAAAAGTAGAGGCTAAAACACAATAAATGATCCAAACCTAAGGCCTACCTAAATCTGAAAAATCTTTGTTCTCTGTGTTGATGGGTAATCTCTTACCTCCTAAAGAGGCTGCATCAGGAGGGAAACTTGTCAGGGGTTTGTTCCCAGCTGTGGTTAGGACTCACTGCCTGAGACACAGGTCATAGCACCTGCTGGGTAGCAAAGCTGGAGGGCGAGGCCATCAGTGGGAAGCTCAGAGACACAAGTCAATTGTGGCTCCTGAGGAAGGGTCAAACAGTCTGCATTCAGGCCTGTCAGCAAGGCTACATCTTCTACCCCTACTCTGGATCAGATGGCTGAAATCTAATAAGGCCCACTCTTAGGAAAATGTCAGCTAAATGGTGCAGAATAAGAGCACTGAAGTTGGGCTTCGATATTCAACTTCTGAGCCAGGTACTAGATGAAGGTTTCCCTCTTTGAGCTGGTTCACCCCTAGTCTCAGTTAAGTGTCCTCTTATGTGCTCCCCAAGTCCCCTATCTTTCCTAACATCACAAAAATCCCACTAGCTCATGAGTGCTCATCTACTTTGCTACCTCTCCTTGAGCCTATGAGCTCCTACAAAGGTTTGTGTTTCTCACTTGGGAGCTGCTATATCTCTAGTTCCCAAACTTGGCAGAACCAAAACCACCTGCAGAACTTTTAAAAAATGTAAATGCTGGAGCTCCACCAGAGATTCTACTGGCTTGGAATGGAGTCCACATGTATGGTTTTAAAAGCTCCCAGATGTTTCTAATGTAGAACACAATGTGTGGGAATCGTGGACTTCAACCACTTTTAGTGCCCAAGATATATGTTTGATGGATGCCTGAATGAATGAATAAATGAGTGACTCAATGCTAGTTTCAGTCAATTAAGATGGAGCTAGAACAGGGTAGGAACTGGTCAGACCCATGTAACTCCAAGGCTTAAATACTTTCCAAGCAACATGCTCCTTCTCTTTTTCCTTTGATTAAGAGGCAAAATTCAGGAACATTTCTGCTGAGTGTAAAGATTATGCCTGGACACTGGATCAATGTTGCCTGAAACTCCTGATAATAAGTTTTTGCAGAGAGGGAGAATAAACCAGAGCTGGGTGCTGTACCCTGGGCAGAGTGTGGTCTCTTTCATCTTTGGGAAGCATAGGCTATCTGTCTGCAAGACCCCTGCATATCATGGCTGGGCTACCTCTCTCCCCTGTTGTGAATTTTTTTTTAAATTTTACTATAGAAGACAAGTACGATTGATTAAGCAAATACATTCCATTATTATTTAGTATTATAACAGAAATTGTGGACTCCCCAGACCACAGATTACATTTCTCTGATTGACAACATGGTTGAATCACCTTACCTTTCAGCACAAATTTGAGCAAGAACCTAAGGCTTAAGAGTTTTATTCAGAATGAGAATATTATACAATGAACCTTATAAAGTTTTGCAAGTATTCACAAGAGACATTATGATTTGAAAGAGTTTGTTGACAAATTCAGGAATGCATGTGTCCATATTTGGTCAGTAGATTGTATCAAAGGTTGTTTGTCACTCAAATACTACCATAGGAATTACCATAGTGTATACTCTAAGAATCATATGAACCATTTGTGGGCTCCTCAGGGGAACCTAGGGGGTCAAACTTTGTCATTTTGTCAGCTTTGAGTTAAAAAAAAAAATTAAACATTAGCTACTCAAATGCCTTACCTAGCCCCAGAGTTCTGAATGCAAATGCTTTTGAGGAGACTGTACTTTAGAGACAATGTTAGCCACTAGTGTTTACTGAGCATTTATTATGATCTAGGCACTCCACAAAGTATTTTATACTGTTCAGTCTTCATATTATCCCATTTTTCGGATGAAGAACCAAGGATAGAGAGATTGAGAAGCTGCTCAAAATCACACCCTAAGTTAGAAGCTGGATTATTCTGGCATCTGACTTCAGAGCCTGCATTCTTTTACTTTCTCTGTATTCCATTACTGAGCCCTTACCAAGTTTGTGGCACTGGGGAAGGCATAACAGTTATAGAGAGGAATGTATTAAAATTCCTGTCCTTAGGAATTTTATACTTTACTGAATTGGAAATATGAGTGGTTTGTATTCCAATAACTGTAATCAAAGTAAAATCTATTAAGAGCTTTGAAAGAATGATAAATGAAGTTGTATCAGAGGAGAAACTTTCCTGGTAGAGTGGTCAAGAAGGGCTTCATGAAGAAGATGGCGTTTGACTTCAGCCTCAGATGATGGATGGATGGATGAATGGATGGATGGATGGATGGATTTTTAGGGCAGTGTTGTCCAGTTTTGTGCCAAATTCCACATTATGAAGGCAACCAGTGGTTGGCTCTGAAAGACATATAATCCTAAATAGTTTAAACAAAATTGGGAGTGAATCATAAGAATGCTAGCAAGTCTCGGTTTAGAACCAAGCCACAGGACACAGGGAGGCACTGGGCCATGGAAATTACTAGAAGCCAGTATTTAAATTCCTTCAGAACACAGTCTCTTATCTGTGTCTCTATTTATCAGAGTCAAACTTAATGTCTTCCTTATAAAGAAAAATAACTTTTAGTGTTGTACCCAACCTGGGAGTTCCTTAACATTGTTTGAACTTACAAAGTCTTTACAGTGATATAGTTGTAAAGAATACAGTTTGGGGGAATCATTTCTGAGGCTCTTTGCTTTGTTCCTGATGGCTTTATATTTTTATATGTGTTTACTTCAAAACTTAAAGTCTCCTCAAAAATAGGTATTTTTGAATTCTTTATTCTTTAGAAATTCTAAATTTCATTCTAAAGAATGAAGTTCTTCATTATTTAGGAAAAAAAATCTCTTTACTTGTCAGATGAAGTTCAAAGTTTTTGGAAGAAAACAAGCATTATCAAAGAGTAGATGTTTAAATAATTCTGCTTAAATCTAAAGCTAAAATCATATCGATGTAATCCAGATATTTGTCTTTAAAACAACTTTTTTTGCTCTAAATATGAGTTTTTAAAACAAAAAGTAAATAGATCATTTTACCTAATTTAAAATGAAAGAATGTAAAGGAATTAACATTTATAAGCACCTAATATGTGTTAAAGTGAGTTCAGTCAGTGTTATCTCATTTTTTTATTTATTTATAAACAAACATTAGTTTGTTTATTTCAGTTCCAGAGGTAAAGAAAATGAGTCTCAGAGATGATAAAATGATTGCCAAGGCCACAGCTAGTAAATGCCAGAGGTAGGATTCAAACCCAAATCTTTCAGATTACAAAAATAGTATCTTCAAATACAGTTTTTAAGATTTTATTTGTTTGAGAGAGAGAGAAAGAGAAAGCACAAGCAGTGGGGAGTGGCAGGCAGAGGAAGAGGGAGAAGCAGAATCCTCACTGAGCAGGGATCCTGAGTTGGGACTCGAACATAAGACCCTGGGGTCAAGACCTGAGCAGAAGGCAGACGCTTAACAGACTAGCTACCCAGGCTCTCCTCAAATACAGTTATTTAAGTATATATTTTATTTTGCTTATCTGAAGGTAGGGAATATAATGCATTCATTTCATGGACTGTTCCCCCCACAGCACCTCCAGAGTGGGAGATTTTATAAATTAATTACCAAATGAAGAAATTGTTTATTTTTTAAAATCTGTAAGGTGACTCAGTTTTTACACATTCCAGATTTTGAAGTTCAAAGTCTTATTCAGTACTGTAGAATGATTAATAAGCCAAAAAAAAAAAAAAAAAGCAAGAAGGAGAAGAAAAGAAATTGCAGCAGTGGGGGCGAGGGGGGTTCTTCATTAAGTTCCTTATGTTCACTCTGTTGGGAAGTGGAACCATAACTATTCTCTTATTTCTATTCTGACAAATGCTATTTAGTCTGTCCATTACAGTTTCTTCCATCTTGTTGTCCATACTGCTTACATTAGATTAGACCAGTTCCTGATGAAAAGGTCAGAGCCTTGCACTACTAAGTCTGTTGCCTTTTTTTGCAAAGGAGTTAATTTGTGTATACCCGCCTCCTGCAGGGCAGCTGCTCCAAACTGATGGGGAAGTTACATTTTACTGTTTCAACATGAGCCTCTATTTCTTCATGTTTTGGCCTGCAGTAAAGTCTTTTTTATTAAATGAATCCTCAGACCTACTATTGGTAGCTATGGTCATCTCTCGGATCTTTCCATTATCCTTAGCAAAACTGATTTTTAATGGTTTTTACTGCTGCTTGAGAATATTCTGCCGGGTGAGCATTCCTGACTGATTACCCTAAGGAAGTGAGCTCTGTGTTCTGCTGTCATCCAGGTATCTATTACCGGATCACTGCGGACATGGGTCCATCAACCCATCAATGCATATTACTAATTTTCCTCTCAACACTGTTCAATTACTTGCTCACATGCTGCATTCAGCAATTTGTTCATGATATCTGCTCGGCAGGGTGGATAACATCCTGGTCAAAATGACAGCCACATCAGTAAAGCATGTACTTTCATTGTTAGGGAAAGCAGAGGATTCTAAGTCAGTGAACTGAACTCATCATCTTCATTTTCCTACCCTAGGTTTCTTTTTGTATATGGAAACATTTTAATTAACAAGTGATAGATGCTCACTAAAATCAAATCAGGTGATATGAAAGTGTTTCATATGTAAGAGCTAATACACTTTGCTGATTCTATCTATTTATTCTCCCAGACTTTTGGTCATACACAATATAAAACTTATATTCATCTTTCTTTACCCTCCTTAGTTGGATAATGTGCATACCTTTAGGTTATTTGATTTTTCATTACTTAGCTTTTCATAACTTATATACAGATTCTTCAATTTTTTAATGCACATTCATATTTCATAATGAAATATGATTATATTTCCTAATTTTACTACTTATAAACTATATAGGTTGTATCTAATTTTTGGTTGTATTTAATCTTTTGACCATTGTAAAAATGTTTCCATTAATATCTTTAGTCAGTCATGTCTTTGTATATTTACGCAAGTATTTCTATATGACAGACTCATAGAAGATGATAAATTGAAGATTTCCTCAATATAAAAAAGGAAATTTCTATGTCAAAGGAGACGACTGGTGTAATATTTTAAGAAACAACCACAATTATAGGAAAGACTTCCTATAAGCCACATATATTTGTTAAGTCCCTTACAGGTGATGCCTTTAATCTTTGTAACATATTAATGGGACAAGTACTACTGTTATTTCTGTTTTTAAAAATGAGGTAATTAAGGCACAGAGAAACTACAAAACTTGCCCAAGGTCACCCAGTTAATATAAAGTGGAGCCTGCTTCAAATCCAGGTAATACAGTCCAGAGACTGAGCTCTTACCTTCTCTGCACTGCGTCATAGCAACGATGTATCCCTAGAACTTACTTTCCAACTGACGCTTTTTTACATCAAAAATCCTACCTGCTTTGTCAATAGCAGATATTGTCAAACATTATAGACAACTATAGTTTTTTTTTTAATTTAACATTGAAACTATTTTAATATTGTTGTAACTTCTGATGCAATAATATTTGGTAGGAGATAAAATAGGAATACATGATAAGGTAGAATATTTTCAATTGCCAAAATGAGTGGTATTGAATAAGAATGCAGAAGTGGCTCCAAGGGACAGTAAATAACATAGACTGGAGTGACTGGGAAAGCCAGAGAAGGATGGCAAAGCTTGAAAAAGGGCAGGATATGAATGTGGAATAAAGGTTTGTGAAAAGGGACATTGCTGAGTGTAGTGAGAGAGAAATTTGATTCTAATTAATGGAGGGAAAATTTCTAAAGCCATGAGTTACTTAGGGGAATTTGGAATTTTCGGTCAAAGCAACAGGAGCCCTTGGTTTTCAGAGAAGAGTCAGATGATCTGTAGCTTGGGAAGCTTAATCCTGCTAAGTTCTATAAAATACAACAGAAATACATGAAAGCAAGGTGATTTCTTGGAAGGTGACGTCGCCATCTAGATGTGGTGAAAAGGTCCTAAACTAACAGAGTAGCATGGTGAAGCAGAGATTGAGTCAAATAAACTATGTAAAGAGTAACAGACAAAATTTGGTTTTTAGGATCAGTAAACAGAGCACAGGGAAAGTCCCATGGGGTTTTCAATGATTTGAGCTTGGATGGCAGGAAGAATGGTGTTACCAAGGTTGGAAAAGGAGAAGGTGCCAACTGGAGGAGGTGTGAGAACATCGTTAACTCTGGAGGAACTTGTAGGGATCCTGATTCAGCTATTTATAATCTCTATCAAACTCTTCTGTAAAAATATATGGATGTATTATTTCAAACTTCTATAACTGGGAGTTTAAAATTCCTATTTATTGATAAACTTTGTGTTTTAAACAATATTAAATCAAACTCGCTTGATAAGAGTTTTTAGACTTGTTTTAACTACCTTTATTTTATTTTGATTATAAAGGTAACATATTCTGGGCTGCCTGGGTGGCTCAGTGCTACCTTCGGCTCAGGTCATGATCTCAGGGTCCTGGGATCGAGGCCAGCATCAGGCTCTCTGCTCAGCAGGGATCCTGCTTCTCCCCCTTTCTCTGCCTGCCTCTGCCTAATTGTGATCTCTCTGTCAAATAAATAAATAAAATCTTAAAGAAACTATTCAACTTTTGATATTCATATTCATATTTGTTAGAAATACTTCAGGAGCTTTACATATAAACCGTATCTTTTCCATATAGTATTTCAAGCTAAGTATTTTACATGGTATTATCTGCTCTTTATCAATATGTCATACTTATATCCAATCACATAGATGATATTTCATAATTTGCTTATTCCCCCAAATACTTATATTTCTCAATTTTCAATTAATATTATAAACATTTCCATGTAAATTCTTTTATGTATTTAGAATTACATTTTGAATAGGATTCCACTATGAAAATCCTAAACCCAAAGTTGTGAATATCTAGAAAGATATTGTAATATCAATATAGATATTGAATATCTAGAAAGATATATGTAATACTCAAGTATTTTTCCAACAAAAGCTTGTTCCAACTTTCATTCCCATCAAAAGCAGATTAGAATTTTAGATTTTCCACCAAATCCCTAGTATTTCTAATATTAAGTAGTTGAATTTCTCTTTGTGAATTGTCTGGTTATGACCTATATTCAGTTATTTACTGGCATCCTAGAGTTTATTAATTTGTATGATTGCTTTATAAATTAAGGAGAGTAACTCTCTGTAACATTGTAAACATATTCTCGGTTGATTACTTGCCTATGATATCTTTTGACCTACAAATGTTTTCAATGTGCTTTCATCTGTGATTTATTTCTGTAAGTCCAAGGAGTCTTTCCACATACAAATATCAAATAAAAATTTGTCTATATTATATTCTTCTTTTAGTTTGATTTTTCAATTTTAACTTTTTTTAAAAAATATATCAGAATTTATCTTTGGTATATGATATGATGAGGATGTAAATTAAACTTTTTTCCTCCTGGTATTACCCAATTCTTCCACCAATATTAAGTCATCTTCCCCTTTCCCACCAATGGTCCCTTTGCCACTGATATCCTAATTATACTGGAATTCTGTTTCCAGACCTCTTACCCTATTCTGTCTACTGACAGTCCAGAATTAGACCAATTTAATTACTGTGGCTTAATAAAATGCTTTAATATTTTATAAGAATAAGTCTTAATTTTTCCTTTTAAATATGTTATTAGGTACTTCCTTGAACAAGTTGTGATAAGATCTTAGTTCCCTTTAATAAGTTCTGTTTTTAATAAGTTCTTAGTTTCTATTAGAAATGCATTTCTAAATAGGCTTTGGAGTCTGTAAGAAAATATATTTTAAAAGCCTTTGGGAATCTGATTAGAATTGCAGTAAATCTATAACTAAATATACAAATAAGTGACCATCCTTAATGTATTTTATCTTTATGTTAGAGATATATTTTTCTTTTATTTATAATTATCCTTTTATGCCTGAGTCAAATTTCATAGTTTTATCACATTTTTAATTAGGTTTATTTCAGGGTATATACACACACACACACACATTTCTCACAAATTTCTCTTAGTGAGAAATTCATACACACACAATTTATTTTGCTGCTTTGAGAATGATATATATTGTGATTCAAAATCATATAACTATTTGTTTCTTATGACTTTTATCTCATCAAGTTAATTCAAGAAACTCAAAGAAAAAACATTAGGTTTTTGTTTTGTTTTTTTAACAAACATAGGGATGCAAAAAAATTGTTGCCATTTCTAGGACCGAAACAATACTTTCTATTTTTTAAAACATTGGTTTCATATAAATTTTCAGACCATTGTATTTATTCTCATTTTGCTCTGAATTTTAAAAGGAGATTTCTAATAATTAACATGTGGGTATGATATTGGTTATTGTTTTAAAAGGAATATTCTTTATCACATTTAGAAACCATGCCTAAAATCTGAATTAGGTAAGTTTTTGTTATGAATGGGCACTAAAATTTATCAAATTTCACAAATTGAAATAAATTCAAATTTATAAAATTTATCAAGTAGTTATATTTATTATGATTATAGTTTAAACAAACCTTTCCTAGTTAAAATAAGCTGTATTTGGTGAAAGGATTGTATTTTATCTGTATTTCATTTAGCTTTGATAGTTATATGTACAAACTAGTTTCATGGGGTTCCCTTTACATACTGTCCATGTTAAGTTTTTATCTCAAGGTTACAGACACATAAAATTAATTCTCTACTCAAAAACAGATTGAAAAAAGAGAAAAAAACTTAAAAGCAGACATTCTTTACGTAGAAGTCATAAGAAAATCTGTAAACTATTAGAATAAAAAATTTTAACAAGATCCTTCCTTACAAAATCAACATAAAACCTCAACAGCATTCCTCTGCTCATGAGTGGCTAATTAGAATATGAAATTTAAAAATCATTTAAAACAATAAAACAATTAAAATACCTATAAGTAAACTTGGCAAAATATGTATAAGACCTCTAGGAAAAAACCTGAAGTTGTATTCAAGGTAAGATGTAAGAAAATAAGTGAATGAACAGGGTGAAGTACCGTGCTCATGTCCTATACAACAGTGTCATCAAGGTCCCCCAAATCTACAAGTTCAGTGCAATGCTGGTCCAAATCTCAATAGGAGACATAATAAAAAGTGGCTATGGAAACTGTGTTGCTATTTTGTTGCTTCATTTGCTGTATAGCAAAATATTGGAAACAACTTGAACAATCATTAATAGGGGAATATGTGAATAAATAATGATCTATTCATAAAATAATACAGAGGTTGTAAATGAATGAACTATAGCCAACATTTATTAAACCTCCAAAACCAGTAAATAAATAAAGCAAGATATAAAATCATACTCAGAACCATTTATAAATATTTTTAAATGTATTGAATAATATAATTACAAATGCATAATATTTATAGATTGATCAATAAAAGTATAAAACATTTAAGGCATAAGCTCTGAATCCACTAATGGAGAATGGGGACAGGAAGAAGTATTCTTGGAATCTCAACTGTTTCTATAATACTTTATCTCTTTTTTAAAATCTGCAAATCAAAATAGAAAGGTAGATCACAATAAAACTCCCAAGTCATAAAACCAGTTTATCATTTATAATTATTCTTTAGAACTTCAAACATTATTCTTAACCTTTCTTTAAAATTTTATAACTGTGTATTCAGCAAAAATTTATTGAGTGCCTCCTATGTATTGGGCATTGTGTTACTCACTAAAGATCTGTGACCAGGGCAAAGATAATTTGCTCACAGAGCTTATATTTTGGTAAGCAAGACAGACTGAAAGCACATAAATAATGTAATGCAACATTAAAGAAGTGCTGTTAAAGTTAAAAAAAAAAAAAAGTAAAAACGACATCACAATTTCCTAGTGTTCCAGCTATTTTAACAATGAAAGCAGTTCTCCAGGAAGATTTGGTGGGGAGTGGTTATTGACTAATTATCAATTAGTAATGTGGTGCATATATACAATGGACTGTTACTTGGCCATTAAAAATAAAGAAATCTTGCCATTCACAACACCGTGGATAGAATTAGAGTGTATTTTGCTAAGCCAAATAAGTCAGGGAAAGAGAAATATCATATGATTTCACTCATATGTGGAATTTAAAGTAAGATAAAAACAGAGAGGGAGGCAAACCATAATAGACTCTTAATTATAGAGAACAAATTGAGGGTTGCTGGAGGGAAGGTGGGGAGTGGGGAATATGCTAAATGTGAGAAGGGCATTAAGGAAGACACTTGTTGAGATGAGCACTGGGTATTATATGTAAATGATGAATCACTAGAGTTTACTCCTGTAACCAATACTACACTCTACATTAAATAATTGGAACTCAAAGAAAATGTAAAGAAAAAAAAAACATTTCAATTAGTAGTAAGTTTAAGGATAAAGCACAGAAATCTAAGAAACCATATTGTTCCAAGAAGCAAAATTAATTTAAATGCATATTTGAATGATAACTGGAATTTGATAGGTAAAATACTGTGGAATTTAATATAAAAAGTTGCAAATGCAAGCTTAATGTTATCACATAAAAACACATAATCATAAGATATCCAGATGATATCTGTCTATATAGTGTGATGTTTATCTTTGATTTCACATCTTTTCTACATTTTAGTTCAGCAAGACTTTAAATGCCATAAAACAAAACACCAAGACAGAGTTTGCTTTTTCCTCTTTGATGTGTAAAAGGGTAAGTGCTGGGAGAAAAGTGGTGTTTAATGAACATCACAGCACCATATACACCAGACCCTCTAAACCAGAGATCTGAGACCAGACCCCAGATTTCCCATTTAGTGACTTGGACAGGTAACATCTAAGCCCCAGTTTCACCATCTGTAAAATGTACCTATCACCTTTAATATCTAAGCAAGATCTTATAACTAAAGGACTTAGCACAATGCCTGCCACACATAAGTGGTCAAAAATTATAGCCACGCACGATTACCATGAATTCCTTCAAATATATATTAAATACTGTGGAGGTAATGAGAAAAGAACAGGGAAGAAACGGAGGAAAGCAAAAGAAGGGTTAAGAGAAGAAAAGGAGTTCACGTTAATAAAGCCACTTCCTGGTTTATTTGACCTTACCATCTTTTTTTTTTTTTAATTTTTGTTTTTTTCAGCATAACAGTATTCATTGTTTTTGCACCACACCCAATGCTCCATGTAATCCGTGCCCTCTCTAATACCCACCATCTGGTTCCCCCAACCTCCCAGCACCCGCCCCTTCAAACCCCTCAGATTGTTTTTCAGAGTCCATAGTCTCTCATGGTTCACCTCCCCTTCCAATTTCCCTCAACTCCCTTCTCCTCTCCATCTCCCTATGTCCTCCATGTTATTTGTTATGCTCCACAAATAAGTGAAACCATATGATAATTGACTCTCTCTGCTTGACTTATTTCACTCAGCATAATCTCTTCCAGTCCCGTCCATGTTGCTACAAAAGTTGGGTATTCATCCTTTCTGATGGAGGCATAATACTCCATAGTGTATATGGACCAC
>NW_022632223.1:0-14443 GCF_010015895.1 Lontra canadensis | reverse complement strand
TTGCAGGGTCATAGGGAAGCTCTATTTTTAATTTCTTGAGGAATCTCCACACTGTTCTCCAAAGAGGCAGCACCAACTTGCATTCCCACTGACAGTGTAAGAGGGTTCCCCTTTCTCCACACCCCCTCCAATACATGTTGTTTACTGGCATAAAAACAGACACATAGACCAGTGGAACAGAGTAGAGAGCCCAGATATGGACCCTCAACTCTACGGTCAAATAATCTTTGACAAAACAGGAAAAAATATACAGTGGAAAAAAAGACAGTCTCTTCAATAAATGGTGCTGGGAAAACTGGACAGCTATATGTAGAAGAATGAAACTCAACCATTCTCTTACACCATACACAAAGATAAACTCAAAATGGATAAAAGACCTCAATGTGAGACAGGAATCCATCAGACTCCTAGAGGAGAACATAGGCAGTAACCTCTTCGATATCAGCCACAGCAACTTCTTTCAAGATATGTCTCCAAAGGCAAAGGAAACAAAAGCAAAAATAAACTTTTGGGACTTCATCAAGATCAAAAGCTTCTGCACAGCAAAGGAAACATTCAGAGAAACAAAGAGGCAACCCACAGAATGGGAGAAGATATTTGCAAATGACAGTATAGACAAAAGGTTGATATCCAGGATCTATAAAGAACTCCTCAAACTCAACACACATAAAACAGATAATCATATCAAAAAATGGGCAGAAGATATGAACAGACACTTCTCCAATGAAGACATACAAATGGCTATCAGACACATGAAAAAATGTTCATCATCACTAGCCATCAGGGAGATTCAAATTAAAACCACATTGAGATATCACCTTAAGTTGATGGCTTTTAAGTCCCTTTAATTTAGAAGTTCCTCCTCCATCTCTGTGTTGTCTTTACAATTTATCTTTTGAAGAACACAGATTGCAAGACTGTAGAATCTCCCAGTCTGGATTTTCCTTAATGGAGGATATAGACTGGGATTCAGCACATCCTTCTATGTTCCTGCAAATTGGCCACTGGCTCCAGAGGCTTGACTGAACTTGAGTTCCATTCCTTAGGCCAAAGGATGAGTAGAATCTGGGTGCATAGGGATAGTGCAAAGGGACTAGGTTGCTCCTGCCCTTTGGTCCCTACTCTGTTCCTTATGCACTCACCCGTTCTTGGATTTGGCAAATCCCCTCCCAATTCCAGCTACTATCTTAAGTTGGCCCTCAGAACTCTCCCATAAGAACCTGTTGGCTGTGTTGGGGTTCTCTGGTTCTCAAGTATGTCAGATGTTCCCATGCTTCTCCAGTTACACAACAGCCTCACGGCTGTTGGTGATGCCTCCTGCATCCATCTTTATGTTTAGGGGTTCATAGGGCTACCTTGGCACCTGTTTCATGGTAGATGTTTTACTTAGGTGTTTGGTTTCAGCCCTTTGGTCTTCTGTGGATTTAGGAAGACCCCAAAACTAGGCTGCCACTTTCTCAACCACCTTCCCAGAATTCTGTTACTGATTTTTTCATCATATATTTTTGAAGGAATAGATTCTTGAATTTTCATATTTTATTTATGTATTTGACATAGAGAGGGAGATCACAAGTAGGCAGAGAGGGAGGCAGAGACAGAGGGGGAAGTAGGCTCCCTGCCAAGCAGAAAGCCCAACGTGGGGCTCAATCCCAGGACCCTGAGACCATGACCTAAGCCGAAGGCAGTGGCTTAACCCACTGAGCCACCCAGGTGTCCCAGATTCTTGAATTTTAAATAAGAAAAATATCTCATGTTTAGAAAGTCACATTACTGGCAACTTTGAAAGAACATGCCTGTTCTATGTATCAAAAGATGCTTATCTGGTTGTCTATCATTCCATAGTCAAATTGATACCAGAACTTTCTGTAGCATTGCACTCTTTCTTAGCCATATACAGAATATCAAATCCCTTCCTACATGGATGGTAAAGATACAAAGAACTTTTCTGTTTAAATAGACCTTTTTGAAAGTTCACTCCTAAGCATGACTTTTCTCCACCTGACTTCCTGAACATAGCATTTCCACTGTCTTTACTACCAAATCTAAGTGCTCAACCATACTTATTCTAAACTTTGATGTCCTCTCATCCCAGAGCTTCATACCCAAGTTTTCAGACCTTTGATCTACTTTCAATGCTTTAACCCTCAGCTTATTGATCAGAGACATGGAACCCTGCCCATCTCTTTATGGAGTTGACTTTTTCTAATCCTACACTGGACGGGCTGGCCCCATTGTGGTCAGTGTACTGGCACTGTATACACCATATTGTACATTATAGTGTTGTCTGATTTATTCCTAATAACATTATATAACACCTTTAAACATCATTAAACATCTCTAAAAGTATAAGTCTTAAAGAAATGCAATTTCCCACCATACAGATAGACTACACTGTATTTAGCCATGCATCTACTATTTGTAGTAGGATATTTTCAGTTATTTTTCAAGAAAAGCAACTACAAGTTTGAAATTGCATTAATTCTTAAAAAATTAATGTATTCATGGCTACAGTACCTCCAAGTTTAGGTGCATATTTGCTCATACACACTTTATTTTGACTAGAGCAGTATAAGTCATTGGTATCACTACTATCTCTATCCTTAAGGTGTTCCCCTGACTCTCCAATTCTGTAGAAGCAGCTCTTGTTCTAAATCTTGATTCCAGAAAATAAGAAGTCACTCCTGTCAGAGCAGACTTCTCTCTGATCTTTCATCTCTAAAGTCCTTCTTAGACCATGTTATTTCTGGTGAGATAATATTCTCATCCAACAGCTCCTTCATCGCCAATACAAGGCAGTCCTATGGCCGCAGTGTCCTGGAGGACACGGAGTTGCTGCATATGGATGCTGTTATTTTGAGAGGTCATTGAAGAGAAAGGTCATAATAGCATGAGACATATCAAACAAAATGGACCCCTCCGAGACCTTAAGAAAAAGTAGAGGCTAAAACACAATAAATGATCCAAACCTAAGGCCTACCAAAATCTGAAAAATCTTTGTTCTCTGTGTTGATGGGTAATATCCTACCTCCTAAAGAGGCTGCATCAGGAGGGAAACTTGTCAGGGGTTTGTTCCCAGCTGTGGTTAGGACTCACTGCCTGAGACACAGGCCATAGCACCTGCTGGGTAGCAAAGCTGGAGGGCGAGGCCATCAGTGGGAAGCTCAGAGACACAAGTCAATTGTGGCTCCTGAGGAAGGGTCAAACAGTCTGCATTCAGGCCTGTCAGCAAGGCTACATCTTCTACCCCTACTCTGGATCAGATGACTGAAATCTAATAAGGTCCACTCTTAGGAAAATGTCAGCTAAATGGTGCAGAATAAGAGCACTGAAGTTGGGCTTCGATATTCAACTTCTGAGCCAGGTACTAGATGAAGGTTTCCCTCTTTGAGCTGGTTCACCCCTAGTCTCAGTTAAGTGTCCTCTTATGTGCTCCCCAAGTCCCCTATCTTTCCTAACATCACAAAAATCCCACTAGCTCATGAGTGCCCATCTACTTTGCTACCTCTCCTTGAGCTTATGAGCTCCTACAAAGGTTTGTGTTTCTCACTTGGGAGCTGCTATATCTCTAGTTCCCAAACTTGGCAGAACCAAAACCACCTGCAGAACTTTTAAAAAATGTAAATGCTGGAGCTCCACCAGAGATTCTACTGGCTTGGAATGGAGTCCACATGTATGGTTTTAAAAGCTCCCAGATGTTTCTAATGTAGAACACAATGTGTGGGAATCGCGGACTTCAACCACTTTTAGTGCCCAAGATATATGTTTGATGGATGCCTGAATGAATGAATAAATGAGTGACTCAATGCTAGTTTCAGTCAATTAAGATGGAGCTAGAACAGGGTAGGAACTGGTCAGACCCATGTAACTCCAAGGCTTAAATACTTTCCAAGCAACATGCTCCTTCTCTTTTTCCTTTGATTAAGGGGCAAAATTCAGGAACATTTCTGCTGAATGTAAAGATTATGCCTGGACACTGGATCAATGTTGCCTGAAACTCCTGATAATAAGTTTTTGCAGAGAGGGAGAATAAACCAGAGCTGGGTGCTGTACCCTGGGCAGAGTGTGGTCTCTTTCATCTTTGGGAAGCATAGGCTATCTGTCTGCAAGACCCCTGCATATCATGGCTGGGCTACCTCTCTCCCCTGTTGTGAATTTTTTTTTAAATTTTACTATAGAAGACAAGTACGATTGATTAAGCAAATACATTCCATTATTATTTAGTATTATAACAGAAATTGTGGACTCCCCAGACCACAGATTACATTTCTCTGATTGACAACATGGTTGAATCACCTTACCTTTCAGCACAAATTTGAGCAAGAACCTAAGGCTTAAGAGTTTTATTCAGAATGAGAATATTATACAATGAACCTTATAAAGTTTTGCAAGTATTCACAAGAGACATTATGATTTGAAAGAGTTTGTTGACAAATTCAGGAATGCATGTGTCCATATTTGGTCAGTAGATTGTATCAAAGGTTGTTTGTCACTCAAATACTACCATAGGAATTACCATAGTGTATACTCTAAGAATCATATGAACCATTTGTGGGCTCCTCAGGAAAACCTAGGGGGTCAAACTTTGTCATTTTGTCAGCTTTGAGTTAAAAAAAAAAAAAATTAAACGTTAGCTACTCAAATGCCTTACCTAGCCCCAGAGTTCTGAATGCAAATGCTTTTGAGGAGACTGTACTTTAGAGACAATGTTAGCCACTAGTGTTTACTGAGCATTTATTATGATCTAGGCACTCCACAAAGTATTTTATACTGTTCAGTCTTCATATTATCCCATTTTTCGGATGAAGAACCAAGGATAGAGAGATTGAGAAGCTGCTCAAAATCACACCCTAAGTTAGAAGCTGGATTATTCTGGCATCTGACTTCAGAGCCTGCATTCTTTTACTTTCTCTGTATTCCATTACTGAGCCCTTACCAAGTTTGTGGCACTGGGGAAGGCATAACAGTTATAGAGAGGAATGTATTAAAATTCCTGTCCTTAGGAATTTTATACTTTACTGAATTGGAAATATGAGTGGTTTGTATTCCAATAACTGTAATCAAAGTAAAATCTATTAAGAGCTTTGAAAGAATGATAAATGAAGTTGTATCAGAGGAGAAACTTTCCTGGTAGAGTGGTCAAGAAGGGCTTCATGAAGAAGATGGCGTTTGACTTCAGCCTCAGATGATGGATGGATGGATGAATGGATGGATGGATGGATGGATTTTTAGGGCAGTGTTGTCCAGTTTTGTGCCAAATTCCACATTATGAAGGCAACCAGTGGTTGGCTCTGAAAGACATATAATCCTAAATAGTTTAAACAAAATTGGGAGTGAATCATAAGAATGCTAGCAAGTCTCGGTTTAGAACCAAGCCACAGGACACAGGGAGGCACTGGGCCATGGAAATTACTAGAAGCCAGTATTTAAATTCCTTCAGAACACAGTCTCTTATCTGTGTCTCTATTTATCAGAGTCAAACTTAATGTCTTCCTTATAAAGAAAAATAACTTTTAGTGTTGTACCCAACCTGGGAGTTCCTTAACATTGTTTGAACTTACAAAGTCTTTACAGTGATATAGTTGTAAAGAATACAGTTTGGGGGAATCATTTCTGAGGCTCTTTGCTTTGTTCCTGATGGCTTTATATTTTTATATGTGTTTACTTCAAAACTTAAAGTCTCCTCAAAAATAGGTATTTTTGAATTCTTTATTCTTTAGAAATTCTAAATTTCATTCTAAAGAATGAAGTTCTTCATTCTTTAGGAAAAAAAAAATCTCTTTACTTGTCAGATGAAGTTCAAAGTTTTTGGAAGAAAACAAGCATTATCAAAGAGTAGATGTTTAAATAATTCTGCTTAAATCTAAAGCTAAAATCATATCGATGTAATCCAGATATTTGTCTTTAAAACAACTTTTTTTGCTCTAAATATGAGTTTTTAAAACAAAAAGTAAATAGATCATTTTACCTAATTTAAAATGAAAGAATGTAAAGGAATTAACATTTATAAGCACCTAATATGTGTTAAAGTGAGTTCAGTCAGTGTTATCTCATTTTTTTATTTATTTATAAACAAACATTAGTTTGTTTATTTCAGTTCCAGAGGTAAAGAAAATGAGTCTCAGAGATGATAAAATGATTGCCAAGGCCACAGCTAGTAAATGCCAGAGGTAGGATTCAAACCCAAATCTTTCAGATTACAAAAATAGTATCTTCAAATACAGTTTTTAAGATTTTATTTGTTTGAGAGAGAGAGAAAGAGAAAGCACAAGCAGTGGGGAGTGGCAGGCAGAGGAAGAGGGAGAAGCAGAATCCTCACTGAGCAGGGATCCTGAGTTGGGACTCGAACATAAGACCCTGGGGTCAAGACCTGAGCAGAAGGCAGACGCTTAACAGACTAGCTACCCAGGCTCTCCTCAAATACAGTTATTTAAGTATATATTTTATTTTGCTTATCTGAAGGTAGGGAATATAATGCATTCATTTCATGGACTGTTCCCCCCACAGCACCTCCAGAGTGGGAGATTTTATAAATTAATTACCAAATGAAGAAATTGTTTATTTTTTAAAATCTGTAAGGTGACTCAGTTTTTACACATTCCAGATTTTGAAGTTCAAAGTCTTATTCAGTACTGTAGAATGATTAATAAGCCAAAAAAAAAAAAAAAAAGCAAGAAGGAGAAGAAAAGAAATTGCAGCAGTGGGGGCGAGGGGGGTTCTTCATTAAGTTCCTTATGTTCACTCTGTTGGGAAGTGGAACCATAACTATTCTCTTATTTCTATTCTGACAAATGCTATTTAGTCTGTCCATTACAGTTTCTTCCATCTTGTTGTCCATACTGCTTACATTAGATTAGACCAGTTCCTGATGAAAAGGTCAGAGCCTTGCACTACTAAGTCTGTTGCCTTTTTTTGCAAAGGAGTTAATTTGTGTATACCCGCCTCCTGCAGGGCAGCTGCTCCAAACTGATGGGGAAGTTACATTTTACTGTTTCAACATGAGCCTCTATTTCTTCATGTTTTGGCCTGCAGTAAAGTCTTTTTTATTAAATGAATCCTCAGACCTACTATTGGTAGCTATGGTCATCTCTCGGATCTTTCCATTATCCTTAGCAAAACTGATTTTTAATGGTTTTTACTGCTGCTTGAGAATATTCTGCCGGGTGAGCATTCCTGACTGATTACCCTAAGGAAGTGAGCTCTGTGTTCTGCTGTCATCCAGGTATCTATTACCGGATCACTGCGGACATGGGTCCATCAACCCATCAATGCATATTACTAATTTTCCTCTCAACACTGTTCAATTACTTGCTCACATGCTGCATTCAGCAATTTGTTCATGATATCTGCTCGGCAGGGTGGATAACATCCTGGTCAAAATGACAGCCACATCAGTAAAGCATGTACTTTCATTGTTAGGGAAAGCAGAGGATTCTAAGTCAGTGAACTGAACTCATCATCTTCATTTTCCTACCCTAGGTTTCTTTTTGTATATGGGAACATTTTAATTAACAAGTGATAGATGCTCACTAAAATCAAATCAGGTGATATGAAAGTGTTTCATATGTAAGAGCTAATACACTTTGCTGATTCTATCTATTTATTCTCCCAGACTTTTGGTCATACACAATATAAAACTTATATTCATCTTTCTTTACCCTCCTTAGTTGGATAATGTGCATACCTTTAGGTTATTTGATTTTTCATTACTTAGCTTTTCATAACTTATATACAGATTCTTCAATTTTTTAATGCACATTCATATTTCATAATGAAATATGATTATATTTCCTAATTTTACTACTTATAAACTATATAGGTTGTATCTAATTTTTGGTTGTATTTAATCTTTTGACCATTGTAAAAATGTTTCCATTAATATCTTTAGTCAGTCATGTCTTTGTATATTTACGCAAGTATTTCTATATGACAGACTCATAGAAGATGATAAATTGAAGATTTCCTCAATATAAAAAAGGAAATTTCTATGTCAAAGGAGACGACTGGTGTAATATTTTAAGAAACAACCACAATTATAGGAAAGACTTCCTATAAGCCACATATATTTGTTAAGTCCCTTACAGGTGATGCCTTTAATCTTTGTAACATATTAATGGGACAAGTACTACTGTTATTTCTGTTTTTAAAAATGAGGTAATTAAGGCACAGAGAAACTACAAAACTTGCCCAAGGTCACCCAGTTAATATAAAGTGGAGCCTGCTTCAAATCCAGGTAATACAGTCCAGAGACTGAGCTCTTACCTTCTCTGCACTGCGTCATAGCAACGATGTATCCCTAGAACTTACTTTCCAACTGACGCTTTTTTACATCAAAAATCCTACCTGCTTTGTCAATAGCAGATATTGTCAAACATTATAGACAACTATAGTTTTTTTTTTAATTTAACATTGAAACTATTTTAATATTGTTGTAACTTCTGATGCAATAATATTTGGTAGGAGATAAAATAGGAATACATGATAAGGTAGAATATTTTCAATTGCCAAAATGAGTGGTATTGAATAAGAATGCAGAAGTGGCTCCAAGGGACAGTAAATAACATAGACTGGAGTGACTGGGAAAGCCAGAGAAGGATGGCAAAGCTTGAAAAAGGGCAGGATATGAATGTGGAATAAAGGTTTGTGAAAAGGGACATTGCTGAGTGTAGTGAGAGAGAAATTTGATTCTAATTAATGGAGGGAAAATTTCTAAAGCCATGAGTTACTTAGGGGAATTTGGAATTTTCGGTCAAAGCAACAGGAGCCCTTGGTTTTCAGAGAAGAGTCAGATGATCTGTAGCTTGGGAAGCTTAATCCTGCTAAGTTCTATAAAATACAACAGAAATACATGAAAGCAAGGTGATTTCTTGGAAGGTGACGTCGCCATCTAGATGTGGTGAAAAGGTCCTAAACTAACAGAGTAGCATGGTGAAGCAGAGATTGAGTCAAATAAACTATGTAAAGAGTAACAGACAAAATTTGGTTTTTAGGATCAGTAAACAGAGCACAGGGAAAGTCCCATGGGGTTTTCAATGATTTGAGCTTGGATGGCAGGAAGAATGGTGTTACCAAGGTTGGAAAAGGAGAAGGTGCCAACTGGAGGAGGTGTGAGAACATCGTTAACTCTGGAGGAACTTGTAGGGATCCTGATTCAGCTATTTATAATCTCTATCAAACTCTTCTGTAAAAATATATGGATGTATTATTTCAAACTTCTATAACTGGGAGTTTAAAATTCCTATTTATTGATAAACTTTGTGTTTTAAACAATATTAAATCAAACTCGCTTGATAAGAGTTTTTAGACTTGTTTTAACTACCTTTATTTTATTTTGATTATAAAGGTAACATATTCTGGGCTGCCTGGGTGGCTCAGTGCTACCTTCGGCTCAGGTCATGATCTCAGGGTCCTGGGATCGAGGCCAGCATCAGGCTCTCTGCTCAGCAGGGATCCTGCTTCTCCCCCTTTCTCTGCCTGCCTCTGCCTAATTGTGATCTCTCTGTCAAATAAATAAATAAAATCTTAAAGAAACTATTCAACTTTTGATATTCATATTCATATTTGTTAGAAATACTTCAGGAGCTTTACATATAAACCGTATCTTTTCCATATAGTATTTCAAGCTAAGTATTTTACATGGTATTATCTGCTCTTTATCAATATGTCATACTTATATCCAATCACATAGATGATATTTCATAATTTGCTTATTCCCCCAAATACTTATATTTCTCAATTTTCAATTAATATTATAAACATTTCCATGTAAATTCTTTTATGTATTTAGAATTACATTTTGAATAGGATTCCACTATGAAAATCCTAAACCCAAAGTTGTGAATATCTAGAAAGATATTGTAATATCAATATAGATATTGAATATCTAGAAAGATATATGTAATACTCAAGTATTTTTCCAACAAAAGCTTGTTCCAACTTTCATTCCCATCAAAAGCAGATTAGAATTTTAGATTTTCCACCAAATCCCTAGTATTTCTAATATTAAGTAGTTGAATTTCTCTTTGTGAATTGTCTGGTTATGACCTATATTCAGTTATTTACTGGCATCCTAGAGTTTATTAATTTGTATGATTGCTTTATAAATTAAGGAGAGTAACTCTCTGTAACATTGTAAACATATTCTCGGTTGATTACTTGCCTATGATATCTTTTGACCTACAAATGTTTTCAATGTGCTTTCATCTGTGATTTATTTCTGTAAGTCCAAGGAGTCTTTCCACATACAAATATCAAATAAAAATTTGTCTATATTATATTCTTCTTTTAGTTTGATTTTTCAATTTTAACTTTTTTTAAAAAATATATCAGAATTTATCTTTGGTATATGATATGATGAGGATGTAAATTAAACTTTTTTCCTCCTGGTATTACCCAATTCTTCCACCAATATTAAGTCATCTTCCCCTTTCCCACCAATGGTCCCTTTGCCACTGATATCCTAATTATACTGGAATTCTGTTTCCAGACCTCTTACCCTATTCTGTCTACTGACAGTCCAGAATTAGACCAATTTAATTACTGTGGCTTAATAAAATGCTTTAATATTTTATAAGAATAAGTCTTAATTTTTCCTTTTAAATATGTTATTAGGTACTTCCTTGAACAAGTTGTGATAAGATCTTAGTTCCCTTTAATAAGTTCTGTTTTTAATAAGTTCTTAGTTTCTATTAGAAATGCATTTCTAAATAGGCTTTGGAGTCTGTAAGAAAATATATTTTAAAAGCCTTTGGGAATCTGATTAGAATTGCAGTAAATCTATAACTAAATATACAAATAAGTGACCATCCTTAATGTATTTTATCTTTATGTTAGAGATATATTTTTCTTTTATTTATAATTATCCTTTTATGCCTGAGTCAAATTTCATAGTTTTATCACATTTTTAATTAGGTTTATTTCAGGGTATATACACACACACACACACATTTCTCACAAATTTCTCTTAGTGAGAAATTCATACACACACAATTTATTTTGCTGCTTTGAGAATGATATATATTGTGATTCAAAATCATATAACTATTTGTTTCTTATGACTTTTATCTCATCAAGTTAATTCAAGAAACTCAAAGAAAAAACATTAGGTTTTTGTTTTGTTTTTTTAACAAACATAGGGATGCAAAAAAATTGTTGCCATTTCTAGGACCGAAACAATACTTTCTATTTTTTAAAACATTGGTTTCATATAAATTTTCAGACCATTGTATTTATTCTCATTTTGCTCTGAATTTTAAAAGGAGATTTCTAATAATTAACATGTGGGTATGATATTGGTTATTGTTTTAAAAGGAATATTCTTTATCACATTTAGAAACCATGCCTAAAATCTGAATTAGGTAAGTTTTTGTTATGAATGGGCACTAAAATTTATCAAATTTCACAAATTGAAATAAATTCAAATTTATAAAATTTATCAAGTAGTTATATTTATTATGATTATAGTTTAAACAAACCTTTCCTAGTTAAAATAAGCTGTATTTGGTGAAAGGATTGTATTTTATCTGTATTTCATTTAGCTTTGATAGTTATATGTACAAACTAGTTTCATGGGGTTCCCTTTACATACTGTCCATGTTAAGTTTTTATCTCAAGGTTACAGACACATAAAATTAATTCTCTACTCAAAAACAGATTGAAAAAAGAGAAAAAAACTTAAAAGCAGACATTCTTTACGTAGAAGTCATAAGAAAATCTGTAAACTATTAGAATAAAAAATTTTAACAAGATCCTTCCTTACAAAATCAACATAAAACCTCAACAGCATTCCTCTGCTCATGAGTGGCTAATTAGAATATGAAATTTAAAAATCATTTAAAACAATAAAACAATTAAAATACCTATAAGTAAACTTGGCAAAATATGTATAAGACCTCTAGGAAAAAACCTGAAGTTGTATTCAAGGTAAGATGTAAGAAAATAAGTGAATGAACAGGGTGAAGTACCGTGCTCATGTCCTATACAACAGTGTCATCAAGGTCCCCCAAATCTACAAGTTCAGTGCAATGCTGGTCCAAATCTCAATAGGAGACATAATAAAAAGTGGCTATGGAAACTGTGTTGCTATTTTGTTGCTTCATTTGCTGTATAGCAAAATATTGGAAACAACTTGAACAATCATTAATAGGGGAATATGTGAATAAATAATGATCTATTCATAAAATAATACAGAGGTTGTAAATGAATGAACTATAGCCAACATTTATTAAACCTCCAAAACCAGTAAATAAATAAAGCAAGATATAAAATCATACTCAGAACCATTTATAAATATTTTTAAATGTATTGAATAATATAATTACAAATGCATAATATTTATAGATTGATCAATAAAAGTATAAAACATTTAAGGCATAAGCTCTGAATCCACTAATGGAGAATGGGGACAGGAAGAAGTATTCTTGGAATCTCAACTGTTTCTATAATACTTTATCTCTTTTTTAAAATCTGCAAATCAAAATAGAAAGGTAGATCACAATAAAACTCCCAAGTCATAAAACCAGTTTATCATTTATAATTATTCTTTAGAACTTCAAACATTATTCTTAACCTTTCTTTAAAATTTTATAACTGTGTATTCAGCAAAAATTTATTGAGTGCCTCCTATGTATTGGGCATTGTGTTACTCACTAAAGATCTGTGACCAGGGCAAAGATAATTTGCTCACAGAGCTTATATTTTGGTAAGCAAGACAGACTGAAAGCACATAAATAATGTAATGCAACATTAAAGAAGTGCTGTTAAAGTTAAAAAAAAAAAAAAGTAAAAACGACATCACAATTTCCTAGTGTTCCAGCTATTTTAACAATGAAAGCAGTTCTCCAGGAAGATTTGGTGGGGAGTGGTTATTGACTAATTATCAATTAGTAATGTGGTGCATATATACAATGGACTGTTACTTGGCCATTAAAAATAAAGAAATCTTGCCATTCACAACACCGTGGATAGAATTAGAGTGTATTTTGCTAAGCCAAATAAGTCAGGGAAAGAGAAATATCATATGATTTCACTCATATGTGGAATTTAAAGTAAGATAAAAACAGAGAGGGAGGCAAACCATAATAGACTCTTAATTATAGAGAACAAATTGAGGGTTGCTGGAGGGAAGGTGGGGAGTGGGGAATATGCTAAATGTGAGAAGGGCATTAAGGAAGACACTTGTTGAGATGAGCACTGGGTATTATATGTAAATGATGAATCACTAGAGTTTACTCCTGTAACCAATACTACACTCTACATTAAATAATTGGAACTCAAAGAAAATGTAAAGAAAAAAAAAACATTTCAATTAGTAGTAAGTTTAAGGATAAAGCACAGAAATCTAAGAAACCATATTGTTCCAAGAAGCAAAATTAATTTAAATGCATATTTGAATGATAACTGGAATTTGATAGGTAAAATACTGTGGAATTTAATATAAAAAGTTGCAAATGCAAGCTTAATGTTATCACATAAAAACACATAATCATAAGATATCCAGATGATATCTGTCTATATAGTGTGATGTTTATCTTTGATTTCACATCTTTTCTACATTTTAGTTCAGCAAGACTTTAAATGCCATAAAACAAAACACCAAGACAGAGTTTGCTTTTTCCTCTTTGATGTGTAAAAGGGTAAGTGCTGGGAGAAAAGTGGTGTTTAATGAACATCACAGCACCATATACACCAGACCCTCTAAACCAGAGATCTGAGACCAGACCCCAGATTTCCCATTTAGTGACTTGGACAGGTAACATCTAAGCCCCAGTTTCACCATCTGTAAAATGTACCTATCACCTTTAATATCTAAGCAAGATCTTATAACTAAAGGACTTAGCACAATGCCTGCCACACATAAGTGGTCAAAAATTATAGCCACGCACGATTACCATGAATTCCTTCAAATATATATTAAATACTGTGGAGGTAATGAGAAAAGAACAGGGAAGAAACGGAGGAAAGCAAAAGAAGGGTTAAGAGAAGAAAAGGAGTTCACGTTAATAAAGCCACTTCCTGGTTTATTTGACCTTACCATCTTTTTTTTTTTTTAATTTTTGTTTTTTTCAGCATAACAGTATTCATTGTTTTTGCACCACACCCAATGCTCCATGTAATCCGTGCCCTCTCTAATACCCACCATCTGGTTCCCCCAACCTCCCAGCACCCGCCCCTTCAAACCCCTCAGATTGTTTTTCAGAGTCCATAGTCTCTCATGGTTCACCTCCCCTTCCAATTTCCCTCAACTCCCTTCTCCTCTCCATCTCCCTATGTCCTCCATGTTATTTGTTATGCTCCACAAATAAGTGAAACCATATGATAATTGACTCTCTCTGCTTGACTTATTTCACTCAGCATAATCTCTTCCAGTCCCGTCCATGTTGCTACAAAAGTTGGGTATTCATCCTTTCTGATGGAGGCATAATACTCCATAGTGTATATGGACCAC
>NW_022632222.1:0-14450 GCF_010015895.1 Lontra canadensis | reverse complement strand
AACCACTCTGGAAAACAGCATGGAGGTTCCTCAAAATGTTGAAAATAAAACTACCCTATGACCCCACAATTGCACTACTGGGTATTTACCCTAAAGATACAAATGTAGTGATCCGAAGGGGCATTGCACCCGAATGTTTATAGCAGCAATGTCTACAATAGCCAAACTATGGAAAGAACCTAGATGTCCATCAACAGACGAATGGATAAAGAAGATGTGGTATATATACACAATGGAATACTATGCAGCCATCAAAAGAAATGAAATCTTGCCATTTGCAACGACGTGGATGGAACTAGAGGGTATCATGCTTAGCGAAAAAATTCAATCGGAGAAAGACAACTATCATATGATCTCCCTGATTTGAGGAAGTGGAGATGCAACATGGGGCGTTAAGGGGGTAGGAGAAGAATAAATGAAACAAGATGGGATTGGGAGGGAGACAAACCATAAGTGATTCTTAATCTCACAAAACAAACTGAGGGTTGCCTGGGGAAGGGGGTTGGAGAAGGGGGGTGGGGTTATGGACATTGGGGAGGGTTTGTGCCCAGGTGAGTGCTGTGAAGTGTTTAAACCTGGCGATTCACAGACCTGTACCCCTGGGGGTAGAAATATATGTTTATAAAGTATAAAAAATAAATTTAAAAAAAAAGAAAAAGAAAATTAAATTATATGTCCATATAATCTAGGTATATATTTGTGCATAATGGAACACAGAATGATTGCCTCTTGAGAATGGAGTGGTATTGGGTTGGTGAGAATATGAATGAGTATTCTCACTTTGTGTGCTTCTATGGGATTAGAGTTATTTGGTATTATTTCTTTAGTTAGATATATGTATAATATTGATAAATTCATGATGCCTAGAGGAATCCAAAAAGAAATTTAGAAACAATATCTTTGGAACTTAAAGGAAGTTCCTTTGTGTATTACTGAAAGAAAGCAACAATTTAAGGTAAAAGTGCACTTTAGGGAAACCTAGCATATGGAGGGCATGAAGCATGAAATATTGAAAAAAAATTGCACTAAAATATGGTTAAGCATACATTGGACATCTATTAAGGCACTGGAGACAGATAAAACTGAAAATAAGATAGAACCAAATAACAGAAGGATGTATATTTTCAATTGGAATTATTTTTCTCATGGGAGTAATTTTATAAGATGAGAAGAATGGATTAAAGAAAAACAGGAATTAAAGTGAGAGATACTGAAAAGAAAATATGAACAAGTAGAACTAGCAGAACACAGAAAAGATACTTTACTAGTTTTTAGAAGGGGTGGGGGAGGTTTAGAATTTGAGATGTGGTAAAGGAGAAAAGGAAAGAAATCCAGAGTTTCTGATAATTCTTGATATAGCATATTGTCCTAAGCATTAATTTATTTCCCATCCAGTGCTGGGCTCTAGAGTCAAGTTTAGAACAGCTTGCATATTCTCTGTGATCAGGAACAAGTCCCAGTAGGGCTGACATAGGAAAGGAGAATCAGAATCTATTGATGAGAGTACAGCTCTTCAAAATTACCAACCCTATATACTGAGCAACGGTGGCTTGGAATGCCCTGGAGTTAGAAGTCCTGCCCAACACACAGCAATACTGTGAACATCCATTATGTGAGAGTGCTGTGATCTAAAGAACCTTATCTATAAACACATAATAGCTAAAAAATACAAAATTGTGAGAATGAGAAATGCATTTCTTTAGTGAGAAAAATTGGGACAATATGAAACAAGATCTTTTAAAATCCCACTATTATGTTAATAGTGAATTAATTTACTTGTCTTTTAAAATGTTAAATATTATTGCATTTGTTATAGAATATGATTCTTATTGAATAATGTTAACACTAAAAAAAGAAGAGTAGAACTTGGAATTAATGTTTTCAGATTGATTATTCCATGTACAATTTGTTGTTTTGATATTTAATTTTTATCTTGAATGGTAAATGAGAATTTTACATGTACTAACAGTAAATTTACATTTTTCCACTTTTGATTTAATTATGTTAAATACATATTTTTAAAGATTTTATTTATTTATTTGAGAGAGAGAGAGAGAGAGAGAGAAAGCACAAGTAGGGAGAGCAGTGGGCAAATGGAGAAGGAGATGCAGGGTCCTTGCTGAGCAGGTAGCCCAATGCAGGGCTTGATCCCAGGACCCTGAGATCACAACCAGAGCAGAAGGCAGATGTTTAACCAACTGAGCCACCCAGGTGCCCCTGTTAAATACATTTTAAATAGCCAACCTTTTTTTGTGTTTTGCTTTCCGGAAGAATTCACTGGGATTAATTATTTTTGAAATTATCAGATCAAACTAAAGAAAACATGAATTTTAGAGCTAGTAGACAATGCTGACAATTTAAAGGTTTTTTGTTTTTGTTTTTGTTTTTGTTTTTAAAGAAGAAGAGAGGGCGTGGGGGAGAGGGGGAATCTTAAGCAGACTCTACACCCAGCGTGGAGCCCAAAACAGGGCTTGATCTCACAACCATGAGATCATGACCTAAGCTGAAATCAAGAGTCAGATGTTTAACCAACTGAGCCACGTGATGCCTCTTAAATAAAGTTTTGAAGTTATTTTTCAATATGTTTAAAGCTCTATTTGATATCATGATGCTCTCATGATTTTGAGAGTTGAAGGAGTAATTAAATTCTTCCCTGGGTTTATTCCTATGAGCTGCCACCACTAAAACATGACTAACTGTTGTCAGTTATCCGGTGTGGGAATTGAAGTCCTGACCACTAAAAAGCTCCAAAGAAATACTACAGTTCCGTGTCTTTATATAGCAGGCAGTCTTTTGGACATGTGAAGTTTTAATAAAATCTACAAATGAGGAATATATTTTAAGTATGTAAATAGTCACACAACCCTAGTAACTATAAAAGAAAGGATTAATCATTTTGTGTTAAATACAACTGTCTTTATGGCATAATATGCTAGAACAAATTCAAAACAAAATTGTGAAAAAAACTTGCTACATATATGACAAAAAGTGAGTTTCTTCAATATACAAAGAACTTAAATAATACAGTAAAACATCTATACAACTAATAAAATGTCAAAGGACATAAACAGGTAGTTCACACTTGCAAGATAAATGAAAAATAACCTCATGAAAAGAGTTATATTATTGTAACAAATCATGACAAACTGAGTGGCTTAAAACAATACAAAAATATTTTCTTACAGTTGTGGAGGTCAGAAATTTTGATATCAGAGTCACTGTACTAAAATCAAGGTGTTGGCAGGACTGCAATTTTTCTGGAGGCTCAAGTAAAGAATTCAGCTTTTAGAGGCTGTCCACCCCTTGCTAGTGAACCTCTTTCATCTTCAAAACCAACAATAGTCAGTTGAATCTTTCTTGCATCGCATAATTTTGACATTGACTTTTCTTCCACATATTTTTAAGGACCACTTGTGATTACATTGGGCCCCCTGGATGTATCTAGGATAATCTAGGATAGTATCTCTATTAAAACCAGCCAATTAGGGGCACCTAGGTGGTACAGTTGGCTAAGCACCGACTCTTGGTCTCAGCTCCAGCCATGATTTCAGGGTCATGAGATATCAGGCCCTGTGTGGGCCACACTTAGCACAGAATCTGATTGGGACTCTGCCTCTCTCCCTCTGCCCCTTCGCACATCTCTCTCTGAAATAAATCTTTAAAAATAAAAATAAAACCAGCCAATTAGCAGCCTAATTCCATCTGCAACCTTATAACATACATATTCATAGGTTTCAATGATTAGAATGTGTATATATTGGGGGGGGACCGTTATTCTGCTTACCATACTTATGAATAAAGAAATGTAAATTGAAATAACAGTAAGTTGATAGTTTTTATGTAACTGTTAAAGATTTAAAATTCAGTAAGAAAACTATTGGCATGAATATGTTGTAAATTGCTACTACATGAACTATAGTAATTATTTTAAGGGAAATTTGTCAAAATCCACAAAAAAACTTAAATATACATAACACTTGTAAGAATGTATGATCCAATAAGGATGTGGAGAAATTGGAACTCTAATATTTTACTAACAAGATTATAAAATGGTATAGCCTCTTTGGAAAGTAGTCTAGCTATTGCTCAGAATGTTGAACATAAAATATGTGACCCAGCAATTCTACTCCTAGATATATATCCAAGAAAATTGAAAACATACATCCAGACAAAAGCTTGAACATGAATGTTCATAGTTGCATTATTCAAATAGACCAAAATTAAAAACTGCTCAAATGTCTGTCAAGTAACAAATAAACAGGATGTGGTATATCCATATGAGTGTTAAAAAGCAATAAGGTTTTGTTACATGCAAAAGCATGAGTTTACCCTGAAAACATTATGGCAAGTGGAAAAGCCAGTCACAAAAGATCCCATATTATGATTCCATTTATATGAAATGTCCATAACAGGCAAATGTATATCTACAGAATGTAGGCTGATGGTAGGTAGTGGGGAGTGACTGCTAATAGATATGGAGTTTCTTTTAGGGGAGACAAAATATAAAATTAGATTATGGTGATGGTTGCACCACTCTGGATCTACTAAAATTTATTGGATCTTGCACATTAAATAGGTATATTCTGTGTCTATAAGTTATATCTCAATATAGCTATTAAAAGGAATGCATGACTCAGATAATAGGGAAAAAACTTGAAACATCTTAAATATATTAATTCCAAATTGATAGGATTAATGATGTATAACCAAACAATATAACACTTTGCCACTTTTAAAAGGAGAATGAAGAACTATATCTAGTGATAGGGCAACCTGCTAAGAATTATTTTTAGGTGAAAAAGTAAAGAAGTCAGTTAGCATATTCTAGTAGTGAAAAGATGAAGTAAAATGTATGTTTATACTACTATTCTTGATTTTTAGAAAAGTATATATATTATTTCTACATCAAGTATGTCTTTTATTGCCTAGATTATAACATATTTATTTTACTGCTTTAAAAAAATATAATTACAAGTTCTGAAGCTTTGCTTCCCCCTACACTGTTAAGAGCCACAAACTCAAGATTCCTCCAGGTGATTTTCTTTCCTTTTAATACTTCATTATAATTTAAAAGTTACATTTTTCAGCTTACCAAGCAGGGCTTCCACGGTTCACCTTTGTGAGTGAGTCTATTCCTTCTTCTAAGAAGTGGAAGCCAGACGAATGTCTGCTGAGCAGTGATGAAGTCAGCCGACAAGCAAAATCCCTCAGGCTAAAGCAATGTGAACTGCTTGTTGTCTGCCATGCAAATGATTCTGTAGAAATTTCTGGAAATGGGAGAATGGCAAGAATGAGACAAAGAGTGGAGTGTCCTCCTTTCTTGTTCCACCTATAGCTTCCACATGATTTACAATCACTGTCCTATCAAGGTGCCTTTCTCTAGGGATCTGACTTGATTTTGAGTAAAAGCATATGATTTGATCATTAATTCATTCAGAAAAAGGTCATTAGATATTACTACTTATTATAGCAATGACTGGTTCATCACTATATCTTTGTCCAAAGATACCCAAGAGTCAATCAAGCAGATTCTTTATACTTACTATTTTAGATAGTAAATCAGTATTTACATAAGAAAGGCAGTGAAGTTTTATAATATCGTTAATTTAAAAGACAATTTTGAACACCCTGAATCTTGATTTATTTCTAAGCTCTCATACATTTATAATTTTTAGAATTAAAGTAATTATAACTAAGTGCTCCTTTTTACATTGCTAATTATATCAATAAGACCATCATCTATTTTGGTTTAATAAATGTCCACGTTTACTTGATATTTTTAACTTCTTATGTGAAAATAAGCTAAAATGTTATCAGAAGAAATGTTTGTTTCTTTTTAAATATATGAAAAATTGAATCAAATTTATTTTAGTTCTAAAACAGGTAAATAACGGGGCACCTGGGGGGCTCAGTCAGTTAAGCATCTGCCTTTGGCTTAGGTCATGATCCTGGGATCCTAGGATGGAGCCCTGCATCTGGCTCCTTGCTCAGCAGGAAGTCTGCTTCTCCCTCTGCCCCTATCCTCTGCTTGTGTGTGCACTCTGTCTCTCAAATAAATAAATAATCTTTTAAAAAGTCATTAAAATAAGTGATGATTGACATAATTTATAATTTAAGAAAAATACTAAACATCAAGGACTATTAATAGTAATATATCAGATACAAAATTTGACCTTAATAACAGAATATGTCATAATGATGCTATTTTCAAAATTTGATTTATGGCCCTGATGTTTTAATTGATGGATCAGTTAATAGTAATTATTTTTGTATAATCAGTTAGCAGCTGAAATGTGCAACATACTGGTTTTTTCAGGTGAGACATAGCCTCTCTTAGCAACTACTGAGGAAGAAAGAAGTAGTGACATTTAATTCAGTCTAATTTATTCCTGAAAGAGATGATTGACTGCAGTTCATGAAGTCGATAGCAAGAGATAGACAAAATGGTGAAATCATTCAGAAACAGTAAAGCTAAAAATCAAATTATCAAATTAGAAGGTGGAATACTGAGTAAAAAAATCCCATGAACTTCAAATTAGCAGTGCTTGATGAAAGTTACCTTAAAGGGACAAACTTACATTATGTGCAAATGGGAAGAACTGTGTTAATCTAATAGAATGAAATCCAAGAAAATTGATTATAAGATTGCACCAAAAGTGTTAGAAATTATATTATTTATAAAACGAAAGAGCTGTGTGTAGTGGAGTTATGAAATTGATTCCCAAAATTATTTTCACTTGCTATTATTCTTGTTATTACTATAGTACATAGCATATGTACAAAAGTTATCCAAATTAATTTATAAAATATATTTTGGAGAGCCTACTTAGGGATAAGTATTTTTGTCTGGGATAAAATGAAGAAAAGAGCAGAGATGATCCTTCCATTCTTTGTGGAAATTGCATTCTAGGAAAGAGAAGACAGTTGGGCTTAATCATAAACACAAATATATGGCAATAACTTGTGATAAATACCATAAATAAGAATTTCAGGCTGCATAAGGATTGTAAAACAAAAGAACTGACCACATTAATATAATTTTGGTAAAATGTTTTCATAAATTATCTTTCTTCAACTTTTTTTTATTCTAATAAGTTGATATGGGTATATACAGGAGATGGCAAAAATAACTTAAGTCTTTAAATATCAGTCAGAGGATATCTTCAAACTGACTTCTTTTGTGCAGGTTTTATCTTTATGACAACGTACAAAGTAAAAATTTACTTAGTTAAGTAGTTATTTGTATGACAGCAAGATTTTTCACATTAAAAGGATAATTCTCTTAATGATTGCATTAAATGAAAATTCCAAAAACAGTGCTTCCAAACAGTGTATAATACTCAGGGGTACTCTGAAGGCATTAATGCAACAAATATTTATACAATTTTTACTATGAAGAAGGAATTCTGCCAAAATGAGGAATTTTGGTGTGGAGGAAAGATTGAAAAACAGTGACCAGTGTTCATCCTGGCTGAAGAGGCTCTCCATAAAATAAAAAAATATACTCCAAGCCAGTGGAAAATATTCTAGGAGTGGTACAACAACATATGGAATTTTAGAGATGAAGGAAATGCCAGTATCATCTCAGTGAACCAGGAACCATGAAGTAGCTATGTGGAGGAAATAATACAGATCTTGACTTGGCATGTTAGGTGAAATTTAGATAAGAGAGGAGCAACAGTGCAGAGAAAGTATTTCAAACAAACTACCAAAACTCAGAAGGTTTGGAGTTTTTAAGAAATAATAATCTCATTGGGTATGAGAGAAGTTAAGGTACTTATTAGGGATCACAATAAAATAGGCTGGGAACCAAAGAAGAAATTCATTATCAAGAGGCTTTGAATGTAAAAGTAAGGAACTTCATCTTAATTCCGAGGGATTTTGTTGTTGCAGCATTATTTGAGAAGAAGAAAAAAACTAAGCTGGTAGTAAAATCTGTGGGAAAAAAAAATAGGGAATTACTTATAGGCAACCATCAGGTACCTCTTAGTCACTTTTAGAAATGAATACAAGTCACTTTGAAGAACACATATTTGTAGTAATAAATACAGAAATGAAATCAAGTTCAAGCAGTTTTACCAGTAAAATGTAACGTGGCCTAATTTCTTGATCTTCGGTTCATGAGGGTTAAAATAGCCAAAGTAGACCTATGTTTAGCCAAATTCTAATTATTTTACATAAGAGAAATGACTCTTAGGCTTTGGGGTTTGATTCATCCAGGTTTTTTATTACTTAGAAGAAATTAGCTTAGCTTCTTAGAACTACATAGATTGACTACAACTCTGTGATCCATCTAGGGTCACATTCTGTAGTTTAGGCATTTTCAACATTTATAAACCTGTCAACTGAAAAACAAACATGATTATTCTGTTTGCCCTCAGTTAAACTGTGCATGCCTATTGTTTTTATTTTGTCTTATTTTAAATCGAAGTTTCTGTTATTTCTGTTTAAATTCATGTACTTTTACTTACATTATGTTTTCTGATCTTTTTATAAACCTAGATCCCAGGATTCTACTCTGTCTACAGTGTCCTCTGTTGCTCCTTCTGGTATAACAGAAGGGGTTGGCTCCCTATGGACTTTCCTCAGCTCCCCTCTTGCAGTGCCGTCCACGTGCCAGGAGGATGTATGTCACAATGGAGGCACTTGCCATCCTGTCTTCCTCTCCAGTGATATGTTCTCATTCCACTGTGACTGTCCACTACATTTTACTGGCCGTTTCTGTGAACAAGGTAATCAATCTTCATTTATTTTTAAAAACTTATACAGAGGGTTTAAGAGAATTGCAACCTTATTGTACACATTGACAGATACTAGCACAAACAAGAAACATCTGTATAATTTTATTTAAAAATTAATTCTGATAGAACACTTTTAATTCAGTATTAAAGAAGCAAACCTAAGTTTATTTTTCTCCATTAGGGTTGTTATTCAAAATATATTTTCAGTTGTCACACAAAACAAGAGTTAAAGTTGAGTGTAGTGTTACTCATATATTTCTTCTGAAATTATGGTATAGTCCATCCGTTGTCACCATAAAAACAATTGAGTTCTACTGTATACTATTTTTATTGCTTAACTGTTAATCAGATCATTATTTTTTTGCATTTCATAAGCAAATCCTCACATTTAAATTATTTTGGTAAGAAGAGTACATTATTTTTGGATGTTAAAGAATATGGTTTTAGTTTTAATGGAGCTATTTATGAATCAAAAGAAAACTTCCCTGTTGTCAACATCTAATGGCCTCCTAAGAGTCTATCAGTTAATTAAGTTAGTTAATTAAGCAGTGTTGGGCAATTAGAGCCAGAAATGCCCTGGGCAGATTACAAAGGCATTAGGTCATGATTGTACGTCCCTACACTAAGAGCTGAAAAGTGACATTGTTTTCTAAGTAAAAGTAATCACTTGTTCTAAATTGGGTAGGTGAGGTTGTGTATTGTCATTGGATAATGATTTAGATGGCAGAGAATTTCATTATTTATCCATGATTGTGTTAAGTATTTCCTTTTTTTAATACAAAACTGTAGGACCTCTGGAAGCAAATTCATAAGTACACATAATATGTTATTCAGCTCTTCTTGTCAAATGACATTGTATGAGTGTATGTGTTAATATTCAGTCAAGTAAGCAAGTAAATATAGTAAAAGGCATGGAAATGTAAACATGGTCTGTTTTCATGCTCATTATATAATGATTATGTGTCCTTAAAGTCTATTTTTTAATTGTAAAATGCTTTTGAAGACACATCACTATTGCTTGAATTTTATTGAATATTTCATATGTCTGCAAAATATGAGAGTTGTCTTCTACTACAGTATGAGATCATTTATATTACCTTCTGTAAGCAGAGTTCTAGGGACATAATTTGGATTGTAAAGCTCTTCTAGATCCACACTTACCCATTTAAAACTCTGAGAGGGCTTTTTCTTTTCTTAATTTCATGCTAGGTAGACTTTTAGAAAAATATCCTTCTTACCTTTCTTGAATTATACTTCAATTTTTAGTGTTCTTTTTAATCCAAATTTACTAATGATAGTGAAATTGATGTACAGCATGAGGAGTCCTTAGTTATTGGCTATGTCTCCTGGTCAGTCACACATGTTGGACTATAAATGACCTCCAGCCATAATCCTTTTCTCTCCTACGGCATCCTCAGTTTTCAACCCTTTCACTCCTTACTGAGTAGTTTTAACACTGCTGCACAGACCTATACTTTCCTCCAGAAAGAGAGAAATCCAGGTTTATTTGGAGTTAAACCCAAGACTTGACTTAGGTTAATTGTATTTGGTGTTTTGGATGGCAGAATATAGGAGACTGACCTCAGGAAAAGAATTGGAAATCTCTATTCTGTATTTGTTATTGAGAATATTTTATTTTTTCCAGCATTATTAATAATAACTTTCTACCATCTACATTTTAATGTTTTTCCTGTTGAATTTATAATATTTTAAAAACTAGTAATAAAATGACATGTAATACAAAAATTAGGTAAACCACTATCTTAGTATTTACTTCTAAGTGCAAAATAATCAGAAGCTGTGACTAATTATTACAAGTTGGAGGGTTTTTCTTAAGAAACTATAAGTCAGAAATACCTGAGGTTGTTTGATACTCTAAACGAAATTCAGTCAATAGAACTGTTTTTAGATTATCAGTTATTACAATATTATCTGTGATTTTGTTGTTCTTACCTCCATTTTTGGGAAATATTTCAGTATAATTTTTAGAATATGGTGTAATATCTCTAACTGTAAAAATTATATTTATTTTAATGATTTATCCCTTTTAATTAAATACTTTTTCTCTTTCCAAGAAAGCTAAGAGCAGGTTTGTGTTTTCAATGTAATGCTCTAAATATAATTCATACTGGTATTCATTTTACAATCCAGATTGACAGATGATGACTGGTGCCTAAGGCCCATGATTCAAGAATTTGGTGCCATAATGAGACTTTTTTTTTTTTAATTAGGACATTTATTTTTTTTTATTTCTTTTTTTTAATTTATTTTTATTTCTTTTTTTTTATTTTATTTTTTATAAACATATAATATATTTTTATCACCAGGGGTACAGGTCTGTGAATCACCAGGTTTACACACTTCACAGCACTCACCATAGCACATACCCTACCCAATGTCCATAACACCACCCCCCCTCTCGCAACCCCCCTCCCCCCATCAACTCTCAGTTTGTTTTATGAGATTAAGAGTCACTTATGGTTTGTCTCCCTCCCAATCCCATCTTGTTTCATTTACTCTTCTCCTACCCTCTTAACCCCTCATGTTGCATCTCCTCTCCCTCATATCAGGGAGATCATATGATAGTTGTCTTTCTCCAATTGACTTATTTTGTTAAGCATGATACCCTCTAGTTCCATCCACGTCGTCGCAAATGGCAAGATTTCATTTCTTTTGATGGCTGCATAGTATTCCATTGTGTATATATACCACGTCTTCTTTGTCCATTCGTCTGTTGATGGACATCTAGGTTCTTTCCATAGTTTGGCTATTGTAGACATTGCTGCTATAAACATTCGGGTGCACGTGCCACTTCGGATCACTACGTTTGTATCTTCAGGGTAAATACCCAGCAGTGCAATTGCTGGGTCATAGGGTAGTTCTATTTTCAACATTTTGAGGAACCTCCATGCTGTTTTCCAGAGTGGTTGCACCAGCTTGCATTCCCACCAACAGTGTAGGAGGGTTCCCCTTTCTCCGCATCCTCACCAGCATCTGTCATTTCCTGACTTGTTAATTTTAGCCATTCTGACCGGTGTGAGGTGGTATCTCATTGTGGTTTTGATTTGTATTTCCCTGATGCCGAGTGATATGGGGCACTTTTTCATGTGTCTGTTGGCCATCTGGATGTCTTCTTTGCAGAAGTGTCTGTTCATGTCTTCTGTCCATTTCTTGATTGGATTATTTGTTCTTTGGGTGTTGAGTTTGCTAAGTTCTTTATAGATTTTGGACACTAGCCCTTTATCTGATATGTCATTTGCAAATATCTTCTCCCATTCTGTCAGTTGTCTTTTGGTTTTGTTAACTGTTTCCTTTGCTGTGCAAAAGCTTTTGACCTTGATAAAATCCCAATAGTGCATTTTTGCACTTGCTTCCCCTGCCTTTGGCGATGTTCCTAGAAAGATGTTGCTGCGGCTGAGGTCGAAGAGGTTGCTGCCTGTGTTCTCCTCAAGGATTTGGATGGATTCCTTTCTCACATTGAGGTCCTTCATCCATTTTGAGTCTATTTTCGTGTGTGGTGTAAGGAAATGATCCAATTTCATTTTTCTGCATGTGGTTGTCCAATTTTCCCAACACCATTTATTGAAGAGGCAGTCTTTTTTTCCATCGGACATTCTTTCCTGCTTTGTCGAAGATTAGTTGACCATAGAGTTGAGGGTCTATTTCTGGGATCTCTATTCTGTTCCATTTATCTATGTCTGTTTTTGTTCCAGTACCATGCTGTCTTGATGATGACAGCTTTGTAATAGAGCTTGAAGTCCGGAATTGTGATGCCACCAACTTTGGCTTTCTTTTTCAATATTCCTTTGGCTATTCGAGGTCTTCTCTGGTTCAAATAAATTTTAGGATTATTTGTTCCATTTCTTTGAAAAAAATGGATGGTACTTTGATAGGAATTGCATTAAATGTGTAGATTGCTTTAGGTAGCATAGACATTTTCACAATATTTATTCTTCCAGTCCAGGAGCATGGAACATTTTTCCATTTCTTTGTGTCTTCCTCAATTTCTTTCATGAGTACTTTATAGTTTTCTGAGTATAGATTCTTAGTCTCTTTGGTTAGGTTTATTCCTAGGTACCTTATAGTTTTGGGTGCAATGGTAAATGGGATTGACTCCTTAATTTCTCTTTCTTCTGTCTTGTTGTTGGTGTAGAGAAATGCAACTGATTTCTGTGCATTGATTTTATATCCTGACACTTTACTGAATTCCTGTACCAGTTCTAGCAGTTTTGGAGTGGAGTCTTTTGGGTTTTCCACATATAGTATCATATCATCTGCGAAGAGTGATAGTTTGACTTCTTCTTTGCCGATTTGGATGCCTTTAATTTCCTTTTGTTGTCGGATTGCTGAGGCTAGGACTTCTAGTACTATGTTGAATAGCAGTGGTGATAACGGACATCCCTGCTGTGCTCCTGACCTTAGCAGAAAAGCTTTCAGTTTTTCTCCATTGAGAATGATATTTGCGGTGGGTTTTTCATAGATGGCCTTGATAATATTGAGGTATGTGCCCTCTATCCCTACACTTTGAAGAGTTTTGATCAGGAAGGGATGCTGTACTTTGTCAAATGCTTTTTCAGCATCTATGGAGAGTATCATATGGTTCTTGTTCTTTCTTTTACTAATGTGTTGTATCACATAGATTGATTTGCGGATGTTGAACCAACCTTGCAGCCCTGGTATAAATCCCACTTGGTTGTGGTGAATAATCCTTTTAATGTACTGTTGAATCCTATTGGCTAGTATTTTGGTGAGAATTTTTGCATCTGTGTTCATCAAGGATATTGGTCTGTAATTCTCTTTTTTGATGGGATCCTTGTCTGCTTTTGGGACCAAGGTGATGCTGGCCTCATAAAATGAGTTTGGAAGTTTTCCTTCCATTTCTATTTTTTGGAACAGTTTCAGGAGAATAGGAATTAGTTCTTCTTTAAATGTTTGGTAGAATTCCCCTGGGAAGCCGTCTGGCCCTGGGCTTTTGTTTTTTTGGAGATTTTTGATGACTGTTTCAATCTCCTTACTGGTTATGGGTCTGTTCAGGCTTTCTATTTCTTCCTGGTTCAGTTGTGGTAGTTTATATGTCTCTAGGAATGCATCCATTTCTTCCAGATTGTCAAATTTGTTGGCGTAGAGTTGCTCATAGTATGTTCTTATAATTGTCTGTATTTCTTTGGTATTCGTTGTGATCTCTCCTCTTTCATTCATGATTTTATTTATTTGGGTCCTTTCTCTTTTCTTTTTGATAAGTCTGGCCAGGGGTTTATCAGTCTTATTAATTCTTTCAAAGAATCAGCTCCTAGTTTCATTGATTTGTTCTATTGTTTTTTTTTTATTTCTATTTCATTGATTTCTGCTCTGATTTCTCTTCTCCTGGTGGGTTTAGGGTTTCTTTCTTGTTCTTTCTCCAGCTCCTTAAGGTGAAGGGTTAAGTTGTGTACCTGAGACCTTTCTTGTTTCTTGAGAAAGGCTTGTACCGCTCTATATTTTCCTCTCAGGACTGCCTTTGTTGTGTCCCACAGATTTTGAACAGTTGTGTTATCATTTTCATTTGTTTCCATGAATTTTTTCAATTCTTCTTTAATTTCCTGGTTGACCCATTCATTCTTTAGAAGGATGTTGTTTAGTCTTCATGTATTTGGGTTCTTTCCAAATTTCCTCTTGTGATTGAGTTCTAGCTTCAGAGCATTGTGGTCTGACAATAGGCAGGGAATGATC
>NW_022632221.1:0-14462 GCF_010015895.1 Lontra canadensis | reverse complement strand
TGCATGACCATGCAGCAGGATCCTGCGGGCCCATGAGGCGGAGAGGCTGGAGTGGAATTGGACTGAGCTGGTTGGATCCTGACTCTCTCTCTCTGCCCAGCCCTGGAGCTCTCTGGGTCTGTGTGTCTGGGAGTGTCAGATTGGGCATTTGTTCCGTGGGAACAGTAATTCAATCTGAGAAGATCGTGGCCAGGGCCTTCGTGTGAATGGCGAGGTGAAAGTTGAAGAACGAAGGGCAGTCATCCTGTCCAAGGTGCCAGGAGGCTTGGACCAGGGCCAGAGATGACCATCAGGATGGACAAGGGGGCCTCTAGGTTGGAGGACTAGGTAGGCTTGGGCAGCGGGTCTGGGACTGAGGGAAGCTCTAGGGCACAAACTTGAGGAGACCAGGGACCTAGCAGAAGTCCTGTGATTGGGAAAGGGGACATTTCTTCCCTCCCTCCTTTGATCTCCTCACCACCAGACATACGGGGCCATAGGGGGTGTTTCTTCCATACCTTGCCTGGGATCTGGGGGTCTTGACTACCATTTGGAAGCGCCTTTCTTCTACACAGAGCAGCTCCAGACCAATAGGAGGCAGTGTGACTTTGTGACAACTTCCAGCTCCACAGGGGGAAGCTGCCGATTGTGTACCCTTGAGGGATTCTGAGCCTCAAAGGTCCCCACCAAAGAGGAAAGTACTTCCTCTGCTAGCTGCCAGAATGCAGGTCATTTCTGGCTGTGTGATTCATAGAGAAGGTTCGCGAAGTCTCCTGTATCTTTAAGAGGTGTCGTAAACTTGCACATGGCCTTGGTGTACCACCTAAGGAGTGAGATAGGCTGGTGACACCTGTGAGGTCGGGGGTGCTGGTGGGGACCTGTCCTTGACTGCAAGGCCATCTTCCTCCAATAGCCACTATTTAAGAGCCTCTGAGGATGACACGGACTTATTTACTCCCTGACTGGGATGTGTTATGGAACGTGAGCAGTGTGTGGAACGTGTGCAACATTGCAGGAAGGATTCTTTGCATTTGTAACACTCTTTTCCATTTGATTTACAGTAAAAGTTCTGTGGTGTATGTAGGTTAGATCTAATGGAGCCCATTTTCCAGATAAGCTTCTCCTAATCCCTTGACCTTCCCTGTTACAGGGAGGAGGCAGAAGCCCTTCGTGAATGTCTGAACGAGCTGCAAGGATCCACGGATCTGGAGGCCAAAAAGCAGCAGGCTAGGGAGAGGTTTCTAAATCAGTTTCCTGAGTTGAAACTCAAGATTGAGGAGCGCATAAGAAAGCTCCGTGAGCTCGCAGATGAGGTGGACAGGGTACACAGGGACGCCACCATCGTCAGCGTAGCATCCGACTCTACTGCTGTCGCGTCAGGTGTCCTGAGCATCCTCGGTCTTGTTCTGGCGCCTTATGCAGCAGTGGCCTGTCTGGTAGTGTCAGGAATTTCAGCGGGGCTGGGAGTAGCATCGTCTGTGACCGGAATGTGTGCCAGCTCCATGGAAATGTCCAGCGAGTCTTCCTCCATAGACGAAGCAAATAGCCCGATATTGAGTGACACTGATGAAGACGAGGTATTTCAAAAGTTTCTGGATGACTGCATAGACTATTTTCCCCAAATACGTGATTTATATGAAGACCTGAGCGACCTTGCAACTAATGTTCGTGCCATCAGGGCAGCCAGGCGGAACCCTCAGCTGGCTGTCCAGGCCCAGCGCTTCAGGAGAGGTTTGTCTGTCTCAGGTCAAACTGCCAGGCGGGTGCAGAACACTTTTGGAGACACTGCTCTGACAATGACCAGAGGAGCCCGGGTCAGGAGTGGGCTTTTCTCAGTTCTCTTTCTTGGGTTAGATGTGTATGATCTTGTGAAAGACTCAATGAACCTGCAAGAGGGAGCAAAGGCAGAGTCAGCTGAAGACATGAGGCGGCGGGCCCAGGAGCTGGAGAGCAAGTTGGAGAAGCTCACCGAGTTCTACGAAGGTCTGAAGGAGGGCCTGCCTCCGTGATCCCGGAGCAGGGCGGGGAGCCGGAACATGTGTGGGACAAAGACATGGAGGTGCCTTATTAGAAGGGGGGAAAGGTTTGGGGTGCTCGGATGGGGTGTTGAGGAATTAGGCATTTCTGAAGCTGAGCCAGGGAGGGAGGGTTAATGCAGGACGGGCAGGGGGAGTCAAGGAGGGGAAGGAACATGGAACCTGGAAGAAGGAAGGAGGGGACAGGCAGTGAGGGGAAGGGACTAAAGGGGACACAGGGGAAATGGGTCAAGAGACGGGTGGAGGAACAAGTAATGGAAAAGCCAGAAATAATAAAGTTAGAATTCTTGGAATATGAGAGAAAATGACGCGTGTGATTTTGTCGTCTTCATACTTAGTTCTGAGCCTTCCTGAAGTTGACAATTGCTACTCAGGGTAGGATTTGACCAGGGATCTGTGCAAGGACCAATAAGTGTCCATGGGGTGATGCTGGCAGCCAGGTCACAAGTGACCCCAACCCGTGGCTCCCCTTCCACGTCCCATGAGTGACCAGGTACCGGCAGCATGGACGCAGTCCCCTCAGGTGTCGGTCTCTGCCAGCCACTCTGATGGCTTCAGAAGTCCTCGGTGTCCCATGTCCAGTTTGCAGCCCCTACTCCTGCCACCCCCGCCCCAGTCCCTAGACAGAGGGAGACCCGGCAGGTGGGGTCCTTGCTCTGAAACACGAGTCCTAAGCTCCAGCAGGGCCAAGCCCAGCACGCGTCCCCACGGGATGGAGAGACGGGGTGGGGGTGCTGGTCACGAGCCCCCGTCTGCTGACTGTCCCAGCCTCCGTCTGATGGTGCTGTGGCATCGCCCAAACATCTCCCTCCACGGTGTGAGGGGGACTCTCCCGGGGAGCCGGGGTCACCGTCCCCGAGGGCTGACATGGCTTATTGACCAGAGATGTTGCCCGAGACCCCGACTCTGGAACTGTGGTCATCCTGGGTGACTTTCTTTGTGATCCTTGGAGGTCAAGAGGAGCCTGATGTTATAGCCGCTCGATTTTTCGGGTCCACAGGTGGGGAGGACTCGGCACTCGTCCCTGCAGGTCAGAGACACCGAATCTTCACCTGAGGGGCCTGCAGGCCCAGCCTGGCCGCCGCCTCACGGGGCCGTGATCCTGGAGCCCGGCGAGGTCCACACGGCGAGGCCATGACACACAGGCATGAGACCCTCGGGCCGCAGCTCCCTGGGATGTCGTGTCGCGGTCCGCATCTCACGGTGGTTCCATCAGGGCGGCAGGCAAACCGCCAGCTCGGGAAAGGAAATACAATCGGGCGGAAGGGAGTTCACTCGGCAACGAGCAACAAGGAACCGAGGAAGGCGACGTGGATGAAACAGAACTTCAACCACGTGTTCGAGGTCCCAGTGTCAGCGTGGCCTTGACTTTCGGCTCCTTCCCTGAGTTGCAGGACCCAAGCCACCACCTGTCCCCCACCTGACTTTCCCATCTGCCAATTCAGGCCGAACTCCCGGGCCACCCACGGGGTGATCATCACAAACCTTGGGGTGCGATTCTTGGGTCATCATTCTGTCACTCTGTCCCTCCCTCAACGCTGGGGAGGAGACACGATGCCCGGGGACGCTTGCCTGGATGGGTGGGTCAGGTTGGCTTCCCTGTGTGCAGGTGCAAAGCCCACTGCTGTCCAGACTCTGCACACCTCACAAGCCGTGCGGCCCTTCCTCCTCGGCTTCTGTGTCCGTGCAGGGGGCCGGTATCTCCCAGAGCTGCTGTAGGAACCAGACAGGACTGCGTGGACAGGGCCTACCTAGCGCCTGGTGCTCCCCCAGCTCTGTCCACTGTTGAAAACAGCAGCGGTTCCTCAGCTGTCTTCCGCAAGCGTCTGCAGCCTTGCCAGGGGCACTTGGCCAGCAAGGGCGGGCGTCCTGGGGCTGTCCTGGCATCAGGGACAAGTCTAGAGAGACCTGATTAGACCCCGATGGTGGAAGGGAAGACACGGACATGGTGACCAGAAAAGGGGATTTCGGCCTTCTCCCTGGTGCCATGAGATCGGAGTAGGGCACAGGGACTCTGCCAGGGAGGCTGCTGGAGGGCTTCTCAGAAGAGGTGATGCTCGAGTTGGGCTCTGAAGTTCGAGCCTGATTTTTCCAGGTGGTGAAGCAGGTGCTCCTGGCAGGAGGATCTGCATCAGCGAATGCCTGGAAGCCCCTGGTGGCATTTAGCGGCTGCCGCATGGCAAGTACACGGTGAGTACCTGGTATGTTGGGGACAGGAAGGTGAATAAGGCAGGCATGGCGGTGGGGGGTGCGGTGGGAGGGACGGAGAGGAGGGGCTGGGAACAAGCCCTGGGGGGGGGTTAGTGGGTGGGGGAGACATTTGCTGAGGGTCCCACAGTGTGTCCGTGGCAGGAAGGGCTGAGGGGAGAAGGACCTGGCGTGTCAGGTGTGGGCTTGTCCTTTGAGGGAGTCAGGACAGCCGAGGGTGGGCAGGTGAGTGGGACCGGCCCGGACATGTCTGTTTCCTCCCGAGCTGCTGGGACGTGGACACTTTCAGTTTCCCTTCAGGTCCCCGATATATCTGGGCCCGGTGTGTGGTTATTGCCCAGACACACACCCGGGTCCACACAGGCACAAACCCCTGGATGTGTCTCAGCTCCGAGGATGATGTCTGGGTGAGCTTGGGGCTGGGGCCCTGCCCGTGGGCTCCCCCTCCAAACAGCTCCGTCAGGAAAGGATCGCGTGTTGTCACGATTTTGTCGATGAGGGGGAACCTGCAGCTCCAGCCCCAGGTCCCCCGCAGAGCAGGGACACAGCCCGGATTTGCAGCCGGGTTTGTCCGACTGCTTCTCCCCTCCCACTGTGTCCCCAAAACAGTGGAGATGGAGGGGGACACCGCTCAGCTCGTGTTGCAGACTACGTGTGACCGAGCAGGCGACCCCAGATGGAAGGCGGATGTCGGGGTGCTCATGCCTTCGGGGAATTTGGGAGGAAGCAGAGCAGGTGGAGGGCAGGTGAGGCAGAGCCTCAGGGCCACCCCCAGCAAAGGATTTCCTTTTGAGGTACAAGGACTCAGGGTTGTGTTCCCCACTGTGTCTCTGAGTGTCTGCGCAGTGTGCAGCCTGCAGGGTGCCTGAGGGCCTGACAGGGAGTGACTGGCCCAGGGTGCCATGACCGTGACCATGACCATGACAGGGAGACAGAGCAGGGAGATGTCTGGGCTTTGCTCCCTGCCCCCCACTGGGGCCTCTGTTCCACCCACTGTGGGGCGGGAAGAGAAGAGGTCGGCCTGTGTGCTCGCAGCAGAGGGAAGAGAGGGACGGGGGTGAGAAGTGTCACACGGCAGCGTGGTCCGGCCTTCGAATCTGAAAAGACCAAACTGTAGACTCCTGGGGTCGATGATAAGGGCATGAACTTAGATCCGTGTGTTTGCCGGCAGAGGTAAACCTAGAAGCCTTCGGGTTGTAAAAATCTCATTTCTTACCAAACACCTGCTTCAGGAGGCCTGGTCTTCCCTTCTGCCCTGCCTGCCGACCACCGTGTGAGTCTGGGTGAGTCCCTTCCCTGGGGATTCTCTGTTCCCATCTCTTAAGAACTTGGCTTCAGTCTTTTCATGGGGATTCCCAGGATCTGTCGTGTTTCGTGGGCGCTCAGCTTTTGCTGGTCCATGGATTGCGGGTGGGGCCTCCTGGCCTCTCACTGCAGTCTGACTTTGTTCATGGTGTCCTGTGCAATTTTTAGCTGCTAATAGGGCAGATAACTGAAGCTTTCCCTTTATGGCATCTGGAATTTGCATCTTGATTAGAAAAGTTTCTCCACCTCCACATTATTTTTTAAAAAAAATTTCCCCAGGATATTTGAAGCTTTTTCCTTCTAGCTTACGCTTAGGTCCCGTTGGGATTGACTGATTGATTGATTTTGTACAAGTCTTTTGGTTTTTCCTTCTCCTCCTCCCACTCCTCCCTCTCTCCTCCCCTTTCTCCTCCCCTTCTTCCTCCCACCCCCCCCTTTTTTTTTTAAGATTTTATTTATTTATTTGACAGAGATCACAAGTAGGCAGAGAGGCAGGCAGAGAGAGAGGGGGAAGCAGGCTCCCCGCTGAGCAGAGAGCCAGATGCGGGGCTCGACCCCAAGACCCCGGGGATCATGACCTGAGCCAAAGGCAGAGGCTTAACCCACTGAGCCACCCAGATGCCCCAGGACACCCATGTTTTACTGCAATTTCCTCTTCCTCTTTCTCTTCACATAAACAATACTATGGCGGGAGCATGAAGACATGAGGAAATAAATGGAAATGCCCAGAAATCTGGGAGGACTGTCCAAAGCACATTAAATCAGGAGGGTAATTCGTGTGAAATCTGAGGCGTGGTCTTCTTTGTTCTTGGCCACAACAAGCTTTTATCAAGACAGACAAGAAAACAAGTGGAATTGCTCAGCGGGAGTGGAGCTGGGTACGTTGTGCTCCCACACCTTGGCTCTGAGCCCAGCTCAGGGTTCCCTGGGAGGCCCTGGAACAGGAGGTGTGGCAGGGAATAGGCAGGGCCCCGCCAGTGCTCAGAGCCAACAGAGGAGGTCACACAGAGGACTGCAGTCAGGACAGCGCACACTGAAGGGGAACCCAGATGGACCATGGGGAAGATGGCAGGGGAAGCAGTGGTTGAGCGGGGCCTCTCAGCACAGGTAAACTTTTACAAGGTGAGGAAGGTGGGGAAAGGCATTCGGGGAGGGGGGGAACAGTCTAAACAATGGCCTGGAGGCTGAGGTGTGATGAGAAGCAAGGAGGGGCTCGAGGCTGGGTCAGTCTGTAGAACCTGTGACTCTTGATCTCAGGGCCCTGTGTGAGTTCAAGCTCTATGTTGGGCATGGAGTCTACTTAAAATAAAAGTTAAAAAAGAAAAAAGAAAAAAAAAAAGACAAGCAGGGAAGTAAGGTGTCCTTGAGTGTGCTCCGACCAAGGCAACACAGAATCAGGGAACAGTGAGGAAAACAGGAGCAGGATCATTAGGGAACTGGGGCGGGGGCAGGCTAAGGAGTTTGAACCTGGTCCTGTCCTTGGCTCGCCTTTCCTCCCTGCCCGAGGAGCCTGGCTGTAGCCATTCTGGGAGACGCTTTGGTGAGATTCTCTGTCCTGCTGCCTCTGGAGAGGCATTAGCCAGAGCCGGTGGGGATGGGAGGTGGGGATGGGGGGTGGGGATGGGAGGGCTCCGTGTCCTGTCTGGGCCACGCAGGTGGGCAGGGATGGCTAGACCCTATATCTGTAGAAGGGTGGCGTTCACGCTGATTATTCTCGTTGAACCTACATTATCATCCCACTTTTCTTAGAGAACTTACTTTATCAACCACCGAGGTTTCTCCCACGCTGCCACTTGTCACATCGGGAGTCAGGCTGATTTCCTATGGGTACCCGATCCACTGGTTCTCATCATCTTGAACGCGGTGGTGCCAGAAACCAGCCCATTATTGGGGTGAGCTGTTACTCACTGCTCTAAAGGGACTTCCACTTTCTTAAAATTAAAAAAGAAATCAAATAAGCACAAATGGTTAAAACAAATCCATTAGTCCCGAGGGCTCTGCTCACCCACTTTCCCAATTAAAAACAATCACTTTTAATGTGTTGCTTTTCCTTTAGGTGGTTAATCAGTATCTTTATATGATATTCCTACACTAGGAGAACAGAATAGGTGAGCGTGTAGGCTCTGGAGACAGGGAGTCTGGATTTGAATTCCGGCTCTGGCACTAGCTGGGTGCTTTGGGTCAATTACCTAACCTTTCTGGGCTTCAGTTCCTTTTCTTACAGAGTCATGGTGAGAACTAATGTATGAGTCGATGCGTCCAAATCACTTAGAATGGTGCCTGGTGCAAAGCAGTAGTCACCCACCACGATAGCTAACTTCATTCCCTTGATTTTTAAATTGCAATATGAGCGAGCTACTTATTTCTTACTAGGGCAGAGAATGATTTCACTTATTTTTATACTTTTTCTTACACACCTCCCCACCTTGTCCTAATATCATTCTATCACTAAGTTTATGTCCTCAGTTAGAAACCTTTCTAGTCGTAAGCCATTTACTTACACCTCTGTTTCTTTCTTTCTTTTTTCTTACCTCTTCATTTCCTAGCCTCTCAATTGTAGCTGGTATTTTTGGGCTCCTCACTTTGTAAAATGAGGATATTAATCCTCCTCCTCTCTTCAGTGCTGCAGCTCCCAACTTCTACCATTGTACTTTGATTTACATATTGGCAACAAGCACATTTGGTTCTCATATTTAAATGGTCTCTTTTGTTCTAGAAGTTAAAAATCATAGAAGAATGTTTACATATGTGTGATGTTTTCAGTATTGTTTACTGTAAAGCTAACTTGTGAAATATGGTTGTACGTGGGTTTTTTTTTATGATTCTTATTAATTTGTCAGAAAGTGAGAGTGAGGCAGCAGGCAGAGGGAGAAGTAGGCTCCCCATTGAGCAAGGAGTCTGATGTGGGACAAGATCTCCGGACCCTGGGATCCTGACCTGAGCTGAAGGCAGACGCTTAACCCACTGAGCCACCCAGGCACCCCTGTACATGCTTTCTTTTTCTTTCTTCTTTTTCTTTCTTGTACATGCTTTCTTGTACAGCTTTAGTTTTTCCTGAATTCCTAATTGCCCTTTTTTTCTACTCCTTGCACTGTTACCTTCAATGTTTCCTCAATTTCTTTTGAAAAGTCCATTATATAAGATATTATATAATTTATATTATTATAGGTCCCCCTTCCCCACACAACTCTTCACTTCTTACTCCATTCTGGGCTGTTGCTCTCTACGTCTGCTGCATGCCCAGCTGCATTCCTTGGGTTCCTTTCTGTCTATGTTAATGTTCCTGTTTCCTGGACCTCACATCTTTCTGTCTCTTGGTTTCTCGGTCACTATCCTCTACCCCACCCCATAAACACATGAACTTTTTTTTTTTTCTGCAGCTCTTTCTCAAGTAATTTTCTAAGAAATGATAGCATTGGTAACTTGTGATTCCTCATTTAGATCCATTTCTTCCGTCACCTTTTTGTTTTATTTTCTGGAAGTTTTCCTTGACTATTCCAACCTTTTCCTAGACTTCTTTAGTTTGTCAATCACTTTTTGAGTCCCAAGAGCCCTTTCTTGGTCTATTATTGTTATTATTATTATTTTACTTTTTCAGTGCATCGTGTTCTCATTTTATGAAGACAACACCTTTCTAATCTCCCTGAGGACATTGGGTCAAGGTTTAAAAAATCATTTTCTAGAATCAAAATTATGTGTTTTTTTCTGGTATTGTTTTTAAGGTTTATGAAGTCCAGTTGATTTTTGTTGTGTTGTTTTTTCAGTAAGCTCTATGCCCAACATGGGCTTGAACTCATGACCTGGAGATCAAGTGTGGCATGCTCTGCCAACAGCCAGCCAGGTGCCCAATCTGCAGTCGTTTTTCAATTGATCTTAGCCACCCTTTCCAACTGGTCATCTTTCTTGTGTATCTGATCCCAGGTTGCCCATCCGTATCTAAGAGAGAGGTAGGTTGACTGACAGGCTTCCATGTAGAGTGATCGGATGAGGACCCTTTAGGTGTCAGAAGACAGGTATTTTTTTCTGGAGTATTTCACTTTTGAATTTTCCCCATCTGGTGTAGACTTAGGCTGCCGTGAATATAGGGTCGGGTGTGGGGTTGGTAACCTTATTCCTGCTCACCTCCACCTGCCTCTCAGCTTCCGTCTCCCTTTCCGCAGCTCTGTGTAGCAGACCGTTCTTGCTGCCTATTGACTTGTTCTCTCTCTGTTTTTCTGAAGGGAGTTCCCTCTGATCTTCTTTATTCAGCTATCAATACTCCACCCAATCTGCCTCCAAACATTTGTCTAAGCCTCTGGATTCCTGTTGGACACATTCTCCTTTTAAAGTGGTAGCAGAGGGCGCCTGGGTGGCTCAGTGGGTTGAGCCTCTGCCTTTGGCTCAGGTCATGATCTCAGGGTCCTGATATCTATCGAAGGCCACATCGGGGTCTCTGCTCAGCGGGGAGCCTGCTTCCCCCTCTCTCTCTGCCTGCCTCTCTGCCTACTTGTGATTTCTCTCTCTGTCAGATAAATAAGGAAAATCTTTTGAAAATAATAAAAAAATAGAAAAAATAAAGTAGTAGCAGAATGAGGAGAGGCAGTGTGGGGTCTTTGAGTCCAGCAAGCAGGACCTTGAAGACTTGAACCCAGTCTATCACTTACTGGATTTCTGACCTGGGGCACGTCATATAGTCTGCACTTGAGTTTCCGTATCTATAAACAGGGAGGCAAACGATACACGTACAACTCCATGATTATTGGAAGAAGACAGGTTATTATTTGTAAAGTTGTAGAGCAATTACCAGTGCAGAGCAAAGGCCACAGATGTGAGTCACTCTTATCATTAGTTATTTTTATACCTGTAAGTCCCTTTACTATCATTTCAGTCAGGTCTCAGGAGGGAAAGCTGATAAATGCTCTTTTGCCTTCTTCAAATAGGACCTGGGGCACCTGGCAGGCTTATTCTGAAAAGTTTGGGACTCTTGATCTTGGGGTTGTGAGTTCGAGTCCCAGATTGGGTGTCGAGATTACTAAAAAAAATAAATAAACTTAAAAACAATGCTTAGGGTGCGTGGGTGACTCAGTTGATTGTCTGCCTTTGGCTCAGTTCATGATCCTAGGGTCCTGGAATTGAGCCCCGCGTCAGGCTCCCAGCTCATTTGGGAGTCTGCTTCTCCCTCTGCCCCTTCTCCTAGTCATTCTCTCCATCTCTCTTTCTCTCTCAAATAATAAATAAATAAGATCTTAAAAAAATAATGCTTAAGAGTAATCAACATTTCCTGTCTTTCCTTGTCTCCCAAGACAAGCTAAAAACAGAACTAAAAGAAATTCTCTGTCTATAAGGGTGTGTTTTTTACAAAAGACTACGAAGAACCATTAAGAATAGAGCAGTGGACACCCTCATGTACTGTGAGTGTGAGTGTGAATTGGTATAATTTTTTTTATAACAGTGTGGCGCTAGGCATGAAAAAATGTGTATGTGCTGATAGCTTCTGACCTAGTCATCGTGCTTCTAGCAATGACTTAAGGTAACAATCTCAAATGCAAAATGCAAAGTTTTATACAAAGAGATTGTTCTTTTCACTTTCCTTTAGATAAAGAATTAGAAGCAGTCTAAGGTTCAAAGTTGGGGGAGGACAGCAGAGAAGACTGGGCATTATTGGGAAGGCTTGAGAATCCGCAGTCAAGACGGTAGGGATTGCGCCAGGACTCAGCAGGACTCCAGGCCATGTGGGATGAAGAATCTTGCAGAAGCAAGGAGGGCACAGGCTGTGGGAAGCTGTGGCACCAGGAAATTGATCGAGACAGAGACTGGTTAGTGCTGCAAGCCAACGCTGTGGAAGGAGAGGAGTCATTTACAAATAAATACTTACACAGCTGACCCTTGAACAACACAGATCTGCTTATATGCAGATTTTTTCATTAAATATATGTACAAAATGGTAAATGTACTTGCTCTTCCTTGTGATTTTCTTCTTTTTTAAGATTTTATTTATTTATTTGACAGAGAGGACACATGAGCAGGGGGGAGGGGCAGAGGGAGAGGGAGAAGCAGACCCCTATTAAGGAGGGAGACAGTTATAGGGGCTCTATCCCAGGACCCTGGGATCATGACCTGAGCTGAAGGCAGATTCTTAAATGACTGAATTTCCCAGGTGCCCCTTACTATTGATTTTCTTAACCCTTTCTTTTCTCTGGCTTACTCTATTGCAAGAATTCAGTACGTAATACATAGGACATACGTAGTGCGTGTTGCTGAGCAGTTCGTGTTATCGGTAAGGCTTCTGGTCACGAGTGGGCTCTTAGTAGTTCAGTTTTGGGAAGTCAGGAGGCGCCTGGGTTGCTCCGTTGTTAAGGGTTTGCCTCCATCTCAGGTCAGGATCCCAGGGTTCTGGGACTGAGCCATGCATGGGGCTCCCTGCCCAGTAGGAAGCCTGCTTCTCTCTCTCTCACTCCCCCTGCTTGTGTTCCCTCACTCACTGTCTCTCTCTCTGTGTCAAATAAATAAGAAATCTTTAAAAAAGTTTGGGGAAGTCAGAAGTTATGCGTGAAGTTTTTACTGCACGATGATGGGGATTATTGCCCTTAACCCCCGTGTTGTTCAAAGGTCACTGTACATGAATAAGAGTCTTTGCATGTTAAACGGAGTAGAGCACAGTTGTCACAAACACAGGATTTGGATCAGAGACACTCAGGTTCCCGTCCTGGAGTGTGTGTGGGTACTCAGTGAGGGGCCACCTCAGGAGCCTGCCTGTCATCAATACTCGATCAGTATTAGCTCTTACCCATCAGTAAACACACGTTCCGGACCTCAAGGAATTTCCAGAACACGTGTTCCCATCTTTTCTTCTGTTTGGTTTCATTGCTTCTGTAACTTCTCAGATGGCAGTCGCCTCGTCCGATGATCTTCTTCTTGTGCCCCAACAGGCGACAGGACCCTGACTCGGCTTGGGAGTGAGCTGGAGTGAGGTGAGTAACTTTCCTTCAATAGCAGCGGCAGGAGCCAGTACACACACACGGGGTAAAGTCCATCCTGGCATTTGTCGCCATCCCAGAGGGAAGCCCCAAGACCTGGCCCCTCACTGCTGCCTGCTGCCTCCGCTGGCTCACATCTGACCCCACGTTTTGTTCTCTCTTGCCCAGGGGTGAAGCGACAGCTCCTTCTAACTGCAACGCGGACGCAAGCAGTAGGGAAAGCTACGGCGACACCATGACCTCGGGAGCCCGTGGGCTCAGCCCAGGTAGTCGCCTTCCACTTCTCTGGATGATCCCTGGAATTGCGGGGATGCCTCCAGCTGAGCTCACCCACAGAGGAATCGGTCCCTTGAAGAGCTTCCTTGAGCCCCCAAGAGAGGTCAAGGGGAGTCCCCAGCCCAGGAGTCTGTAGGGACACCTCCCTCTTGTCTTCTGAGGGTCATGGCTGAGGTGCTTACTTCCTCCCTTCCCCTGCTGCCCGTCAAATCCATCAATGACCCAGAAGTGAGGCCAGGACAGTCCAGAGGGAGGTGGGGGAGAGCAGAGGGGAAAGGAGGGGAAAAAAGGGATCCTGAGGCGTGGTGGGGGGAGGGGGTAGACCAGCAGCCTTGGAGCGTGGTCCTGCCCTCTTGCCCTGTCCAAGCCTCCAGCATGGCTCAGGATGACTGTGGGGCTTTACAAGAGAGGCCATTTCCTCCAGCTCTCACCCGGCTGCCAGCCTGAGTGCTCTGTGAGGGTCAGTGGGCCACGACCTGGACCCCGGTCTGGTCTTTGCTACCTCCCAGCTGTGTGATCTGGAGTGCCTTACCTTACCTAACCTGTAAAATGAGAGTATTTCCTTGTATGGTTATGAAGATCAAATAGAATGTGTTTATGTGTTTGGGCCAGGGCCTGCTACAGAGTGTGTCCTCCTTAAGTATTGTTGCTGTCCCCTGTCCCTGGAACCTGTTAGTTCCAGGTAAAACCTCCCCTCCCGTAGCATCCCCCGGACTCCCATGGCTACGTTAGGGCACTTGTCCTGTGTCCCAGCTGAAAGCCCCTGCCTATCAGATACGAAAGCGGGGCAGGAACTGATTCTGTTGATCTCAATACCCCTGCCTACGCCGACTCTCACCTATTTCCCTGCCCCCCCACTCCGTCCCAACAACAAGTCCATAAAAGCACAGTTTAGTGCTGTGGTTTCCCTCCAGCTAAGCCCAGGTTTCTTCTCTCCCTTAGTGAAGCAGGAATAAGAGAAAACTAAAAACTTTCATTTTTTTGTTCCATCTAGAGAGTGAATGATTTCTCGAGGAGGTCATTGAGACTTTCCAGAACTCAGTGAGCAGAGAGATGCTGCACGTCCTGCTGACTGACCATGAAGCCTGGAGAGATTCGTGGCTGTGGCCACTTTGTCCAGGTAACTCCCTGGCCCCAGATGCCCCAAGATGGTCACCCAGGTCTCTGCGGGACAGAGTCCTGGGTTGGGGTTGAGCATGTTCCTTGTCGACAGTTCATGAGGAACATGTCTTCCATGACAATCACTGGCAGTTAATGGCCTCAAATTAAGGAGAGGCGAAACCTGCAGAGGGCAGGTTATGAGACCTTGGGCTTTAACCTAAAGCTGACCCTTCTCCGCCTTGATGTGTTCATCTGTTCAATTTTATCATGAGGAAATGAAGACAATGCCTGTAACGTCCCTAGCATAGTGATGACACATAGTTGGTACCCATTAATGTTAAGTCTTTAGAGGATTGCTGAGAAGTGACGGGGGTCAAGGTTCTTCTTCCTGGAGATGAGGGCCAAGCACGACTTCCTCTGGGACCAGTCACAGGAAGGCCGATGCCTCAGTCTGTGGCCCTGGGGATTCGGACGAGAGCCTTCCCTCCCCACCTGAGCAGTTGCATGACCATGCAGCAGGATCCTGCGGGCCCATGAGGCGGAGAGGCTGGAGTGGAATTGGACTGAGCTGGTTGGATCCTGACTCTCTCTCTCTGCCCAG
>NW_022632220.1:2596-14488 GCF_010015895.1 Lontra canadensis | reverse complement strand
ATGTGCACTTGAAAAGAATGTGTATTCTGCTGCTTCAGGATGAAAATATCTGAATAGAACTGTTATGTGCATCTGGCCTAGTGTGTCACTCAAAGCCCTTGTTTCCTTGTTGATTTTCTGCTTAGATGATCTGTCCATTGCTGTGAGTGGGGTATTAAAGTACCCTACTCTTATTGCACTATTATCGATGAGTTTCTTTAAGCTTGCTATTGATATATTTGGCTGCTCCCAAGAGGGGCATATAAATATTTACAATGGTTAGATCTTCTTGTTGGATAGACCCATTTATCATGATATAGTGCCCTTGTTCATCTCTTATAAACCTCTTCGCTTTAAAATCTAGTTTGTCTGCTGTAGGTATGGCTACCCTAGCTTTTTTTTTTAAATGTCCATTAGTATGATAACTGGTTCTCCATTGCTTTCAATCTCAGGGTTTCTTTGGGTCTGAAGTGAGTCCCTTGAAAGCAGCATATCAATGGGTCTTTTAAAAAAATTTTATTAACATATAATATAGTTTTGGCTGCAGGGTTACAAGTCTGTGAATCATCAGTCTTACACAATTCACAGCACTCAACATAGCACATACACTCCCCAGTGTCCATAACCTAGCCACATTATCCCTCCCCCCACCTCTCAGCAACCCTCAGTTTGTTTCTTGAGAGTAGGAGTCTTTCCTGGTTTGTTTCCCTCCCCAGGCCCATCGTGTTTCTTTTTGTCGCTCCCTTCCATCCAAGACCCCCTGCCCTTCCTCTCAAATTTCTCATATCAGAGAGATGATATGATAATTGTCTTTCTTTGATTGACATATTTCACTTGGCATAATACCCTCTGGTTCCATCCAGATCCTGAATGGCAAGATTTTGGATGCCATTTTTGATGCCCGCATAGTATTCCATTATATATATACCATTCTTCTTTATCCATTCATCTGTTGATGGACATCTAGGTTCATTCCATCATTTGGCTGTTGTGGACATTGCTGCTATAAACATTCGGGTACATGTGCCCCTTCGGATCACTACATTTGTATCCTTAGAGTAAATACCCAGGAATGCAATTACTGGGTCATAGGGTAACTCTATTGTCAACTTTTTGAGGAACCTCCACACTGTTTTTTCAGAGTGGTTGTACCAGCTTGCATTCCCACCAACAGTATAAGAGGGTTCCCATTCTCCGCAACCTTGCCAGCATCTATTGTTTCCTGGGTTATTAATTTTAGCCATTCTGACTGGTGTGAGGTGATATCTCACTGTGGTTTGGTTTTGGTTTGTATTTTTCTGACTGCAAGTGATGTTGAGCACTTTTTCATATGTCTGTTGGTCATTTGGATGCCTTCTTTGTAGAAATGTCTGTTCATGTCTTCTGCCCATTTCTTGATTGCATTCTTTTTTCTTTGGGAGTTGAGTCTGATAAGTTCTTTACAGATTTTGGATACTAGCCCTTTATCTGATATGTCATTTGTAAATATCTCCTCCCATTCTGTCGGTTGTCTTTTGGTTTTGTTGACTATTCCCTTTGCTGTGCAAAAGCTTTTGGTCTTGATGAAATCACCATAGTTCATTTTTGCACTTGCTTCCCTTGCTTTGGTGCTGTTTCTAGGAAGAAGTTGCTGCAGCTGAGGTTGAAGAGGTTTCTGCCTGTGTTCTCCTCATGGATTTGGATGGATTCCTGTCTCACATTGAGTATTCTCATCCATTTTGAGTCTATTTTTGTGTGTGGTGTAAGGAAATGGTCCGGTTCCATTCTTCTGCATGTGGCTGCCCAATTTTCCAAACACCATTTGTTGAAGAGACTGTCTTTTTTCCATTGGACATTGTTTCCTGTTTTGTCAAAGATTAGTTGGCCATAGAGTTGGGGGTCCATTTCTGGGCTCCCTATTCTTCTCCATTGATCTATGTATCTGTTTTTGTGCCAGTACCTTACTGTCTTGATGATTAGAACTCTGTAATAGAGCTTAAAGTGTGGAACTGTGATGCCACCAACTTTGGCTTTGTTTTTCAACATTCCTCTGGCTATTGAGCATCTTTTCCTTTTTCCTTAATTTCTCTTTATTCTGTCTTGCTGTTCGTGTAAACAAATGCAACTGATTTCTGTGCATTGATTTTATATCCTGACACTTACTGAATTCCTGTACGAGTGCTAGCAGATTTGGGGTGGAGTCTTTTGGGTTTCCACATATAGTATCATATCATCTGCAAAGAGTGATAGTTTGACTTCTTCTTTGCCAACTTGGATACCTTTAATTTCTTTTTGTTGCCTGATTGGTGAGACTAGGACTTCTAGTACTATGTTGAATAGCTGTGGTGATAATGGGCATCCCTGCCATGTTCCTGACCTTAGCAGAAAAACGCTCAGTTTTTCCCCACTGAGAATGATATTCACTGTGGGTTTTTCATAGATGGCTTTGATAATATTGAGGTATGTACCCTCTGTCCCTACACTTTAAAGAGTTTTGATCAAGAATGGATGCTGTACTTTGTCAAATGCTTTTTCAGCATCTATCGAGAATATCATACGGTTCTCATTCTTTCTTTTATTAATGTATTGTATCACATTGAGTGATTTGCAGATGTTGAACTAAGCTTCCAACTCAGGAATAAATCCCACTTGGTCATGGTGAATAATCCTTTTAATGTACTGTTGGATCCTATTGGCTCCTATTTTGGTGAGAATTTTCTCATCTGTGTTCATCAAGGACATTGGTCTGTAATTCTCCTTTTTGAAGGGGTCTTTGTCTGGTTTGGGGATCAAGGGAATGCTGGCCTCGTAAAAGGAGTTTGGAAGTTTTCCTTCCATTTCTATTTTTTGGAACAGTGTGAGGAGACTAGGTATTAATTCTTCTTTAAATTTTTGATAGAATTCCCCTGGGAAGCTGTCTGGCCCTGGGCTCTTGTTTGTTTGGGAGATTTTTGATGACTGCTTCAATCTCCTTACTGTTTATGGGTCTGTTCAGGTTTTCAATTTCTTCCTGGTTCAGTTTTGGTAGTTTATACATCTCTAGGAATGCATCCATTTCTTCCAGATTGTCAGATTTGCTGGTGTATTGTCGCTCATAATATGTTCTTATAATTGTTTGTATTTCCTTGGTGTTAGTTGTGCTCTCTCCTCTTTCATTCATGATTTATTAATTTGGGTCCTTTCTCTTTTCTTTTTGAGAAGTCTGGCCAGGGGTTTATCAATCTCATTAATTCTTTTAAAGAACAAGCTCCTAGTTTTGCTGATTTGTTCTACTATTCTTTTGGTTCCTATTTCATTGATTTTTTGCTCTGATCTTTATTATTTCTCTTCTCCTGCTGGGTTTAGGCTTCCTTTGCTGTTCTTTCTCCAGCTCCTTTAGGTGTAGGGTTAGGTTGTGTATTTGAGACCTTTCTTGCTTCTTGAGAAAGGCTTGTATTGCTATATACTTTCTTCTCAGGAGCACCTTTGTTGTGTCCCAAAGATTTTGAACAGTTGTGTTTTCTTTTCTTTTTTTCTTTTTATTTCCATTCACTCTTTTTTTAAAAAAAATATTTTATTCATTTGACAGAGAGAAATCACAACTAGGCAGAGAGGGAGGCAGAGAGAGAGGAGGAAGCAGGCTCCCTGTGGAGCAGAGAGCCTGATGCGGGGCTGAATCCCAGGACTCTGGGATCATGACGTGATCCGACGGCAGAGGCCCTAACCCACTGAGCCACCCAGGCACCCCTATTTCCATTCACTCTTTAGTAAGATGTTCTTTAGTCTCCGTGTGTTTGAGTTCTTTCCATCGTTCCTCTTGTGGTTGAGTTCTAGTTTTAAAACATTGTGGTCTGAAAATATTCAGGGAATGATTCTAATCTTTTGGTACCAGTTGAGACCTGATTTGTGACCTATAGATAGATGTGATCTATTCTGGAGAATGTTCCATGGGCATTAGAGAAAAAAAGTGTATTCCATTTCTTTGGGATGGAATGTCCTGAATATATCTGGGATGTCCATCTGGTCCAGTGTGTCATTTAAAACCCTTATTTCCTTGTTGATCTTTTGCTTAGATGATCCGAACTTTTCAGTGAGGGGGGTGTTAAAGTCCCCTACTCTTACTGTATTATTGCCGATGTGTTTCTTTGATGTTGTTATTCATTGGTTTATATAATTGGCTGCTCCCATGTTAGGGGCATGGATATCTAAAATTGTTAGATCTTCTTGTTGGCTGGACCATGATGTAGCCTCCTTCCTCATCTATTATTTTAGTCTTTGGCTTAAAATCTAATTTATCTGACATAAGAATTGCCACCCCAGCTTTCTTTTGATGTTCATTAGCATGGTAAATTGTTTTCCACCCCCTCACTTTAAATCTGGAGGAGTCTTTGGTTCTAAAATGAGTTTCTCACGGACAGCATATCAATGAGTCTTGTTTTTTTTATCCATTCTGATACCCTGTGTCTTTTGACTGGGGCATTCACAGCCCTGTACCCTTGAAGCAAGTAATCCATTATATGTTAACTTAAAAATAAAATAAAAGAAATAAATATTTACATTCAGAGTAGCTATTGAAAGATATGAATTTAGTGCCATTGTACTTCCTGTAAGGTGACTATTACTGTAAATCGTCTTGTTCCTTTCTGGTCTGTTACCTCTAGGCTCTCTCTCTGCTTAGAGGACCCCTTTTAAAATTTCCTGTAGGTCTCTTTTGGTGTTTGCAAATTCTTTTGGTTTTTGTTTGTCCCGGATGCTTTTTATGTCTCCTGTTTGCAGTGACAGCCTAGCTTGGTATACTATTCTTGGCAGCATATTTTTCTCGTTTAGTGCTCTGAATATATCATGCCAGTCCTTTCTGGCCTGCCAGGTCTTTGTGGATAGTTTTGTTGCCAATTTAATATTTCTACTGTTGTATGTTACAGACTGCTTGTCCTGAGCTCTGTCACTGAGACTTGTAAGTTTTACTATTAGATGAGAGGGTATGGACCTACTTTCATTGATTTTGAGGAAGGATCTCTGGGCTTCCTGGATTTTGATGCTTGTTCCCTTTGCCAAATTGGGGAAATTCTTTGCTATAATTTGGTCCAATATACCTTCTGCCCCTCTCTTGCTTTCTTTTTCTCCTGGGATCCAAATTATTCTGATATTGTTTCATCTCATGGTATCACTTCTCTCTTGAATTCTCCCCTCATGGTCCAGTAGTTGCTTATCTCTCTTTTTCTCAGCATCTTTTTTCTCCATCCCTTGTTCTCCTTTATCACTAATTCTCTCTTCTGCCTCATTAATCCTAGCAGTAAGAGCCTCCATTTTTTATTGCACCTCATTAGTAGCTTTTTTAAAATTTCAACTTGGCTAGATTTTAGTTCTTTTATTTCTCCAGAAAGGGATTTTATATCTTCAGAAAGGGATTCTGTAGTATCATTCATGGTTTTTTCAAGCCCAACTAGCTCCTTGATAATTGTCATTCTGAACTCTTTGAAAACAAATAACCAAACAAACAAAACCTATAAGCCTGTGTCCAAAGAAAAAGAAAAAAAAAAAAAGGAGCCCGATTAAAGAAAAAAAAAAAAAGATTAAAGGAAACAAAAACAACAACGGCAAAACAAACACCATATACCTGATTCCAAAGGGAAAAAAAGACAAAAAGAAAAATTGAAAATAATAGAAAGAAAGAAAGCCTGGTCCTATTTCCACCAGAACTGTACTGATTCTTTGAAACACTCTATGGTCAGCAGCCTTGGTACATGCATGGGGACTGCGTTCATCTTCTGAGGGAGAGATCCACTGTGCTGGCTCAGAGTCAGACCTGCCCTAGTAAAGATGCCCCTGCCAGGAGCAGGGTAGCAAGGTTTGGTGTAAGCATCTCCCGCCAACACTAGGGTGCTCTGTTACTCACTGAAGTCTAACCATGTTGGTGACAAGGGGCAAAGTGGTGCCACTCCACGTTCTCATCTAGGGGAGGGTATCCCTTGCCTACCACTGTTCAGGAAGCCCTCATAGAAAAGCGAATAATCTCCATTTTGTGTCCTAGGCCTCCATCAGATCCCTGCCCTCACCCCTTCTATGTGCAAGGCTGTTGGCACACTGGGCTCCAGTGTTCTGCATTTAATCTCTGGCACGTGGCTGGGATTCAAAACTCCATTTTTTTCCCTTCCCCATGTGATTTATTTTCTTTACTTACTTACTTCTTTTTTTTTTTTTGGTTTTTGTTTTGGTTTGTTTTTAATTTTTTTAATTCAATTTAGTTAACATATATGTATTATGAATTTCAAGGGTAAAATCAGTAAATCATTCTTGTGTATGACATCCAGGGCTCATTACATCAAGGTCCTCCTTAATGCCCATCACCTAATTACCCCAATTTCCCAACCACCTGCCCTCAAGCAACCTTAATTTGTCCTCTGTACTTAAGAGTCTCTTATGGTTTGTCTCCCTCTCTGTTTTTATCTTATTTTTCCTTACCTTCACCACATATGAGAGAAATCACACAGTACTTGTCTTTCTCTGACTGACTTATTTTGCTTAGTATAATAGTTCCATCCACATCATTGTAAATGGCATGATTTCATTTCTTTTTGATGGATGAGTAATATTCCATTATATATATATATATATATATATATATATATATATATATATATATACTTTTTCTTTATCCATTCATCTGCTGATCTGGGCTCTTTCCATATTTGCACTATTGTGGACATGTTGCTATAAACATTGGGGTACATGTGCCCTTAAAATCACCATGCACCATGTGGAGCATAACAAATAGCATGGAGGACAAGGGGAGTTAGAGAGAAGGGAGTTGGGGGAAATTGGAAAGGGAGGTGAACCATGAGAGACTATGGACTCTGAAAAACAATCTGAGGGGTCTGAAGGGGCGGGGGTGGGAGGTTAGGGGAACCAGGTGGTGGGTATTAGAGAGGGCACGGATTACATGGAGCACTGGGTGTGGTGCAAAAACAAGGAATACTGTTATGCTGAAAATAAATAAATAAATAAATAAATAAATAAATAAATAACTGAAAAAATCACCATGTATGTATCCTTTGACTGAATACCTAGTAAAGGGTGGCTTTATTTTTAACTTCTTGAGAACCTCCGACTTTTTTCCAGAGTGGCTGTACTGCATTCCCACCAAGAGTATCAGAGGGATTCCCTTTCTCTGCATCCTTGCCAACATCTTTTGTTTCCTGAGTTGTTAATTATCCCATTCTGACTGGTGTGAGGTGATATCTCACTGTGGTTTTGATTTGTGTATCCCTAACAAAGAATGATGTTGAGTATCCTTACATGAGTCTCTTAGTCATTTTTATGTCTTTCTTGGAGAAATGTCTCCACATGTCTTCTGCTCATTTCTTGACAGGATTTCTTGTTTGTGGGATGTTGAGTTTAATAAGTTCTTTATAGATTTTGGATAGTAGTCCTTTATCTGATATGTACTTTGTGAATAATTTCTCCCATTCCATCTGTTGCATTTTAGTTTTGTTTCCTTTGCTGTGCAAAAACTTTTTATCCCAATGAAGTCCTAAGAGTTCATTATCCTTTTGTTTCCCTTGCCTTTAAAGACGTGTCTAGGAAGACATTGTTGTGGCTGAGATCAAAAAGGTTGCTCCCTTTGTTCTCCTCCACAGTTTTGATAAATTCCTAGCTCACATGTAGGTCTTTCATCCATTTTAAGTTTATTGTGGTATTATGGTATGAGGAAGTGGTCCAGTTTCATTCTTCTGCATGTGGCTGTCCAATGTACCTTCGTTGAGACCATTTGTGGAAGAGACTGTCTTTCTTCCATTGGATATTCTTTCTTGCTTTGTCAAAGATTGCTTGGCCATAGAGTTGAGGGTCAAAACTCCAAATCCTGGGGTGCCTGGGTGGGTCAGTAGATTAAGGGACTGCCTTTGGCTCAGGTCATGATCCAAAGATTCTGGGATCAAGCCCTGTATCAGTCTCCCTGCTCACCTGGTGTCTGCTTTTCCCTCTGCCTCTGCTTCTCCCCTACCCCACCACACCTCTGCTCATGCATTCTCTCTCTCTCTTTCATTCTCTCTCTCAAATAAATAAATAAAATCTTTAAAAACAAAACAAAAAACCCCTCCAAATCTTAAAGGGCCCATCTCAGTGTGGACTTACTCCCCTGCCCCTGAGGAGGGTCTTCCCATGCTGACACTTTAGGGTTTTTAAAAATCTGTTTTGTAGGAGTATTGTAGGGAAAACACATAAAGTTCCTTGCTCAGTGTCTAGAATGAATTTAGTAAACCCTCACTCAATGCTACCTATTACCAAGCATTATGCACCCAGATCTGTAGAGGAAACCGAGGACTCAGGGAGGCAAACCCGGAGTTATGCCCAGAATTACAACCCAGGCTGTCCCACTTCCAAGCTCTCTCCACAATTGCCCCTCATGTGCTAGGTGCAAAGCTGGTACTGATCCAAGCAAGGGAAGGAGTCAGGCTCCAGAGTCCCTGGGCCTGGGCCAGAAAGGGGTGGTAAGTAAGCATAGAAATGGAGGAAAGTTGAGAGGCATGGGTAACGAGGTTACACACACTTGGGTTTGGACAGGAGCCCAGGACTTAGAGGGAAATGGAGAGAACTGTGGCCCCATGGGTTATGTAATAATTCTCCTGTCACAAGGTCAGCCACAGGACGAGGGTGTAGGAATAACAAGGTAGATGGTGAGGAACAGGGCAGGAGGAAAAGCTGCCTTCCAAAGAACTCCTGACAAAAACATCTTGTTTTCCTTTCAGAGTTATGGGCTTGGAGTCAATTTGGGTAAAGAGAATCAGGAATAAAGTGAAGCTGAGATACCTACTTGTCCTCCTGAGATGTGCTTTCATATGCTCTCCGTGGGCGGGTCAGTGCCCTTCCCTCTCCCTATCACTCTTAACCTGGTGAATTCTTATTCACACTTCAGGATCCCATTCTTGTTTTTAGCTGTCTCCTTCCTCAGTGGGCCCACCCCCTTATTCATTCTTTCACTACAGACCTTATCATGTTTTCCCGTACTATGTTAGTTCTCTGCCTTTATCTCCCAGAATGTGAACTCAGGAAACATTTGCTGAGTGCGTGAGTGAGTAAATGCATAACCAAATGAGCATTCCAGGGAGGACCTTGGGAAAGGGATGATTATCCCCTTAGAGAAGAAAAACCTGAGGCTCAGAGAGTATGACTGGTTGGCTTCATATGTCATCCGCGAGCCCTGCCCTGGGCCTCCTGAGTGTGAGGCCAGTGCTCTGCTTGCAGGCATAGTCAGCCCAGATCACTGAATCATGGAATATGACAAGTTTGGGGAATAATGCAGAGGCAGCTGAGACAGACAGTTTGGAAACCCTGACTCTAATCCCAGCTGACACTCTCAGTGGTAGTTTTCCTCTGGTCACATCACTTTAGCTCTCTGTAAGTGTTTTCCTCTCAGAAATGGGATAATAATCAAACCAAACCTACTTCCTGAATATTTGGTAATCTAGACTGTGAAGTTTTTGCAGTCAGATTCATGTTTACTGGCAGCTGTGTCCCAGCATAGAGCACCTGCCTGGCACAGAGTAGGTGCCCCTGAAATATTTGTTGAATAACAGGGAGAGGAGAAAGTGGGAACATACCCAGCCATTTTCGCTGTCTGTTGACAAAGCTTTCCTCCCACAGTTTCCCATTAACATCTTCACAGTTAATGAACTTTAGAAGTACAGTCTAAGCCCTGCCCTCAACCTTCACCCTCCCTCCAGGTGGGCAGGACCATCCTCCCCTGACTTTCTGGGCTGGGATGCTCAGGGGAGGTCCCCAACAGTCAGTGACAGTCAGAGATAGCGATCCAGCAGCACCTGCACCATGAGTGTCTCTGTGCTGAGTTTCACCAGAACCCTGGGCAGTGTCTCTGGGCTCCTGCAAGTGGCCTCCGTGCTAGGGCTGGTTTTGCTGCTGCTCAAGGCAGCACAGCTGTACCTGCACAGGCGGTGGCTGCTCAGAGCAGTCCAGGAGTTCCCGTCCCCTCCTTCCCACTGGCTCCTCGGGCACATGCATGAGGTAAGAGGGGCTGGAGGGGAGTGGGAAGTCTGGGCATCCAGGGCTTTGGAGCATCATCCTGGTCATCAGATGCATCCCACATAGGTTTCTCGTGTGACTAGCACATGTGCCTTGGGGGAACACCCAGCTTACTGCTCAGACCTTGGCTCCTCATTCCACTCCCAGGAGCTCCCTGCTGGAAGGAAGCCTTTGTTGGTGCCCTCAGGCTGGTCTCACCCTCTTTCCTTAAGTAGATCTGCAGGCTGTAATGCAGTCCTGCCCTGATGCTTCCTGAGGGCCCATGGGAGAATGAGGCAGAAATAAGTCAGCTGCAAGAGAAAGGGAGCAGGGGTTGACAGTAGAGAAGACTGTGGCCCCAAACAACTCCTCAATCTCGTATTTATTAGAAACAAGAAAACAACTAACAAAGGAGCAGAGAGGGTTATACATTAACCATATGCTTTGTAGATAAATAGAAAGAATATAGTTATACATTGATTTCAAATCTTATAGATAAGCAAGGAGAGTAGGATATACATGGTTAGGCAGTATAGAATTTATAATTGAACAAGCACATTTAAGGGGATTATCTTGATAACTGATTAATGGTAGGCTGTCCCTAGGCAGTGAATAACATCTAAAAATGAAGCAGGTGGCGTTCAACCCTAAGTGGGACCAGGCATTTCTGGCGGCCCGGCTTCCAAGACGTAAATCATCCTCTCCCCTAGAGACCTGTTGTTAATGCATGTTCTTCTTAAGGTAACATTTAAGCATGCTTGCCAGGCTAGTTCAATTTCTCATGGGTTATATTTTAAGCACTACCTTGTTTTGAGAGACGGTTACACTGCACCTTAAGGATGATGGCTGTTCCTTCCTGAGTCTTCCCCCTCCTAGCCAGAGGAGCCCCAGCTCCTCTCTCAGAAAACCTTTCCTGATCCTTCCCTGCCTTAGCCACTCAATCCCATCCTCAAAGCCTAGCCCTGAGCTGCTTGGGAACACAGACAGCAGAGGGGTTCACAGCTTATGGAAGCCATAGACAGGAATTGGGGGTCAGGTCCCTGGAAAATAGGCTCACCTGCCAGGTTGGGGGTCATGTCCGGTGCAAGGAACCAACCAGCTTGGTTTGCCTGAGACTATGAGATGTTCCAGACTGGTGATTTCAGTGTTAAAACCCTGACAAGTTACTGGCACTCATGAGAGAGAAGTTTTCCAGGATGGGGCAGATAAAGAGTATTGACATTGAGTTGCACCATTAAAAGAATCTGTTTACCTCCTAGTTCTCCTTCCCCAACCACAGTACTGTGGGTTCCTTGGGCTGAGGATGTCACCCCCTTCCAGTACCCAGTTACCAGCACAGAGCTGACCCCAAGAGATGCCTGAGCAGGTTGTGGAATGACAGAGGAAGGAGCAGCTTGCAGCTAGATTGGAGATGGTACTTACTCTCCAGCTCTGTCAGTACTGGTCCTTCAGTAGGGAATCAGCAAGTGGGGGCATGTGAGGAGGGGCTGTCTTGTGGTGTGTGGATTGAACAAGCCTAGCCCGGGGATGTTGCTGAGGAGGCCAAGCAATTTCAGCTGAATGGAGCCAAAGACAGAAACTTCACATCAGCCACAGGGAGACAGTCATAGGCCAGTGTCTTCATGCAAATTGTTACACTAATGACTTCCAGATAGTCCTTTAGGAGAAATTACGACCTTTTGTTAGATGCAGTTGTCACCTTTCTGAGCTAGGATTTGACCTAAGCAACCACTAAAATTTCCTCCACTGACTCCCATTACATGGATGGTATGGAGACTCTGTAAGCGCACGAGTTCTACTTCCATTAACTCCTATTACCCCCAAGGCCCAATCAGCCCTCAGCTTCTGCTGTCCTGATATATTGCAGCCAGATTTTTTTTTCTCCTACAAATCTGAGACTTCATTTATTCGGTACCTCTGTTATTGGCTAAGTCAGGA
>NW_022632220.1:0-2586 GCF_010015895.1 Lontra canadensis | reverse complement strand
ATGTCCAAGAATGGGATCCACCTGCATCTCAGGAAGCTCCTCTAACCCTTGTGGGGGAAAGGATGAGCCCCAAGGGCCTCCTGCCTGCCATCATGTCTTCCTGTCAGTCTCTCCTGTCTGCTGTCTTCTGCCTACTTCCTGCTTTCACTCTGCCCACTGCCAGCCTCCTGCTCTCCTCCTCTTGTGCATCAGACTGTCTGCCCTTCTCCATCACACCCTTTCCCAAGATTTCTACCTGTTTGCCTGTTACCTTTCTTCTACCCGGTTGTAGCTCTGACTATCCATGTAAGTCATGATCAGCTGCCTGTCCCCCAGGCTGTCTGCTCTCTCCCTGTTGCTGTTCCTGTCTGCCTGGTTGTGTGTTCCTTGCTGCTTAACTGCATTAAACAGGCTTGGTTCCTTAAAAGAGCACAAGCTGATCTTGTAGCTTAGGAGATCAGAAATATGAAATGGGTCTCCCTGGCACAACAAAGGTATTACAGAACCTCTAAGGGAGAGCCTCTTCTCTTGCATTTTCTACCTTCTAAATGTCTGCTCTTAAGGCTATTCACTGAGAGGATTAGGCCTCCCCATTTATCAAGGAAATATGCTGTTCTTAAATGCAATTGATTACAGATGCTAACAGTACCCATGATATTTTTGGTGCAACATCTAGACTTTTGTTTAATTGAATAATGGGGACTCCAACCAATCCAAGTTGACACATAACACTACTCATCACAGCCTACCATTTGTCCTCTTATCATTCACATATTCCATTAAACCATACTTAATCTGAAAATTAAGTATAATAAAGTCACATGTCTACCAACTAACCTTCATCTGATTGAATGCGTGTTGATCCTTTTCCCCAAGCACAAAGCAAAGTCATTGGAGGGTATTCTCTCTTCTCCCTGAAATCCTGTGACCTACATGCTATGATACAAAGTTAACTATTATTACCACATGTCTGGTTTCTGTGCATGATATAAGACAAGAAAGAAAATTTATGACACCCACGTGCACACATGCATAATCATATTCATAACAAAGCAGGAAAATGCTAGAAATAATTACCCTCTTTATTTCTATAACCTAGGACATGGCCATCCTTAGCATTTATAACAGCCTTCCACCACTACCCATTTGGTTGTTTGCCCTGTGAAAGCACCTCAACTGGTTGTGCTTTTTGCCTGGTGCCATGACTCAGACCCACACTCTTTTTTTTTTTTAAATCATTTTTTAAAATTTATTTTCAGCATAACAGTATTCATTGTTTTTGCACCACACCCAGTGCTCCATGCAGTCCGTGCCCTCTCTAATACCCACCACCTGGTTCCCCCAACCTCGCACCCCCCCACCTCTTCAAACCCTTCAGATTGTTTTTCAGACCCTCACTCTTAAAGTGTCTGGGCCATTACTAGTCTTGCCTGAATTGGGTTGTGGCATTTTACCATTTACTTTCATGACAGGGCAAGGTAGTTCTATGAGATGCCCATCTGTTTCCTCCATTTTTTCTCACCTTCATGGTAAGCAAACTGGCAATTTCCCCCTTGGTAATCAGGATCAATCCAGTACAGTCACTGCTTTTGAGTTAGACCCATGTGGAGCCCAAAGTGTCCAGAGTTATCGTCATGTAGTCATTCTTGTGTCTCCTGGTGGAACCACTCCTACTTTTGGAGGTAAGATCACTAGGACAACATAACATAAGGTTGCAGTGATAAGTATTCCAAGTTTTGCTGATCAAATCACTGGGGGTAAAAATGAGTGGTGCTTCTCCTATTTCCACCCTTTGAGTCCTGGGTGGGAGAGTCCTGGCTATGAGAGACGCAGCACCATAAATTGGACATTGATTTAAAGCAGATGCAGAGACTGTCTTTTTTCCACTGTATATTTTTTCCTGTTTTGTCGAAGATTATTTGACCATAGAGTTGAGGGTCCATATCTGGGCTCTCTACTCTGTTCCAATGGTCTATGTGTCTGTTTTTATGCCAGTACCATGCTGTCTTGGTGATCACAGCTTTGTAGTAAAGCTTGAAATCAGGTAACGTGATGCCCCCAGTTTTATTTTTGTTTTTCAACATTTCCTTAGCGATTTGGGGTCTCTTCTGGTTCCATACAAATTGCTGGATTATTTGCTCCAGCTCTTTGAAAAATACCGGTGGAATTTTGATCAGAATGGCATTAAAAGTATAGATTGCTCTAGGCAGTATAGACATTTTATTCTTCTGATCCAAGAGCATGGAATGGTCTTCCATCTTTTTGTGTCTTCTTCAATTTCTTTCATGAGTCTTCTGTAGTTCCTTGAGTACAGATCCTTTACCTCTTTGGTTAGGTTGATTCCCAGGTATCTTATGGTTCTTGGTGCTATAGTAAATGGAATCGATTCTCTAATTTCCCTTTCTGTATTTTCATTGTTAGTGTATAAGAAAGCCACTGATTTCTGTACATTGACTTTGTATCCTGCCACGTTGCTGAATTGTTGTATGAGTTCTCATAGTTTGGGGGTGGAGTCTTTTGGGTTTTCCATATAAAGAATCATGTCATCTGCAAAGAGAGAGAGTTTGCCTTCTTCACTGCCAATTTGGATACCTTTTATTTCTCTTT
>NW_022632219.1:0-14495 GCF_010015895.1 Lontra canadensis | reverse complement strand
ACTGTACAGGGTACAGACTGGAAAAAACAATAGGACCTATCCATAGGTTCCACCAGGACCATCGGGTCCCTGCCTACAAGGGACATCTTTGGAACCTAAAGATACATCCAGACTCCACGTGAAGGGGAGGAGAGCTATCTTCCATGCCAAGGGGCCTCAAAAGAAAGCATGGGTTGTGATTCTCATATCAGATAAATTAGAGCTTAAGACAAAGACTTTAATCAGAGTTATAGAAGGATACTGTATCATTCTTAAAATATCTATCCTCCAAGAGGACTTAACAATTGTAAGTATCTATGCCCCTTACATGGTAGCTACCAACAACATAATAAGGCAACACTCACCAAATGAATAGTTATACTGATATTTATATATTAATTGTAGGGGATCTAAACACACCACTCTCAGCAATAGATCATCTAAGAAGAACACCAACAGACAAACAGGAGCATTAAGTGACACATTAGACCAAATTTATCTTTTAGATATATACAGAATAGTCCACCCTCAAACAACAGAGTACACTTCTTGAGCACACCAGACACTTTCTCCCGAATATACTACATACCAGGGCACAAGACAGGGCTCAACTGATACCTAAAGATTGAGATTATTCCCTGCATATTCTCAGACAACAATGCTTTGATACTGGAGCTCACCCACAACAAAATGTTTGGAAGGAATTCAAACACTTGAAAAATAAAGACTATTCTTCTCAAGAATGTCTGGATCAACCTGGAAATAAAAAAAGAACATAAATAATTCATGGAAACCAATGAGAATGAAGACACATCATTCTAAAACCTATGGGATACGGCAAAGGCAGTCCTTTGTCCTAAGTCCTAAGAGGGAAATTCGTAGCTGTCCAATCCTCCCTCAAAAATAATTGAAAAAGCCAGAATACACCAACTCCCTATACACTTTAAAGAACTGGAAAATCAACAACAAATTAAGCCAAACCCACGCAAAGGCAGGGAAAGAATCAAGATTAAAGCAGAGATCATTGAGTTGGGAACTAGAGATACAGTAGAACACATCAATGAAGCTAGAAGCTGGTCCTCTAGAGAATCAAGAAGATTGATAAACTACTGGCCAAACTATTCCAAAAGAAGAAAAAGTGTTCCCAAATTAATTTTAATGAAAGAGGAGAGATCATGAATAACACCAAGGAAATAGGAACAACCATCAAAAACTATGATCAACAACTATATGCCAATAAGTTAAGCAACCTAGAAGAAATGTAAAATTACTCAGCATTAGAAAAGGATGGGATTTATGTCCTTTGGATCATGGTTGGTCCCAGAGGGCATACACTAAACTGATACAGGTAAGACAGGAAGGACAAACACTATAGGATTTCACTCCTGTCTAGATTCTGAAAAGCAAAACAAATGAATAAGCAAAAAAAAAAAAAAAACACACACAAAAAAACAAACAAACAAAAAAACAAACAAACAAAAAAACCACAAAGCAGAATCAGAATGTCAATATAGATAAGAAAGAGATGGTTCTCAGAAGAGAGTTGAGGGGGACATGGAAGAAATATGTGAAGGGGTGTAGGAGACACAGTCTTCCCATTGTGGGTTGAGTAAGTCACAGGGATGAAAGGCACAGCATAGGGAATATGATCAGTTGTATTGTAATGGTGTCTCTGGTGACAGATGGTAGCTACACATCTGGTCATTATAATACAATGTAAAAACTTGTCCAATTTTACAATGTTCACCTGACATTAACAAATTATTGTGTGTCAACTATGCTAAGAAATAATAATGAATCATAAAGTATACAAATATAGCAGGAATGGGTTTGTCTGAGAGTGACAGAAACCCAAAAGCAATCCAGCTGGAATTATCCTCACTCCACAAGTCTAGGTGTTAAAGATAACTGGTCTCTTGGAGAGACCCCCACTCTTCACTCTGTGGTAATTTACTTCTAGTTCACTTCTTTGCAGACTTCTGTTTCAGCTTCTGTTGCCAGCTTTTTCCTGTGTGCCCCTTTGTTTGGTGGTCAGTCCCAGGCCACATGCTCTTCTTCTCTTCATGGCACACAGAGGGAAGCCCATTTACTCCCATTTTCTGAGGGTACCTCTCTGCTCTTATTCATAACTCCCCTGAGCTCTAGAGCCTGAGGATGGGCCCAAGGGTGAGACAGCTCCATCTGGCAGCTCGCTCTTTCAACAAATATCTTATGGGACCTTCCTATGTGCTGGTGGGGAAGAGCTATGGAATTCTTCTGAAAACATTATTTTTTTTTAAGTTTCAGGGGTACAATTTAGTGATGCATCAGTTCCATATAATACTTACAGCTCATTCCATCAAATGACTTCCATAATGCCTATCACCCAGTTTCCCCATGTCACAGCTACCTCCTCTCCAGCAAACCTCAATTTGTTCCCTAGTGTTGAGTCTCTTATGGCTTGCCTCCCTCCCTATATACATCTTGATTTATCTTTTCTTCCTTTCCCCTATGTTCATTGGTCTCGTTTCTCATATTATGCTTATGATAGAAATCATATGGCATTTGACTTTCTGTGATTGACTAATTCCCTTAGAATTATACACTCTGGTTCCATCCTCATCCATACAAAAGCCAGATGTCAGTTTTTTGGTGGCTGAGTAATATTCCGTTGTATCTATGAACCACATCTTCTTTATCCAGACTTTAAAATGTCCTGTTTTTGCACCCAGCTGTTTATTATACTTTGTGGCATCTTTCTAAAGAAGACTCCCTCTCTTCCACCGTATCCTCATCTATACCACACCAGATTCAAGTCTCCATCCTCCCACCTTCCAAATGGTGGTCATTTTTCTACTTGTAGCCTTGCAGAATTTATATGATCACACCTTTGATTGATTTCTTGAGTGTTCAGAATGATTTAATAAGTATGTACTTGTATTTGAGGGAGGAGAAAAATTTAATACTTCCCCCCAGAATTCTCTCATTGGATGCTGGACATGAAGACTGTGAACCTGGTGACAGGGCGGATTTTGTTGTTCCCCTTCTAGGAGAGCTGAATGCCAGTATGATATTGGCAAGCAGATCCTTACTGGTGACACAGATTCATCCCTTCCAGGCTTCGGTTTATTTTGGGAAGATGTCAAAAATGTAATGTCTACCATATTCTCCACTTATATTTAAGCTTTGATGGATGAGCTGAGAGTGACAATTTCTCTATTGCCATGTTGTCTGACTTACGTACAACTGTGACTTTTCGCAGGGCCTAATGGCCCATGTCTTCATTAATATCCATGTCAGTGTTTTCATTAATAGTGCATCTGTGTGGCACATTTACTTGGTAGTATTTATGACCATCACTATAAATACAATGCAAATATTAATTTTTCCTCTTGAAGCACAGTTTACCTCTTTTCCTTTAAAACATCATTTCCAGGTGATGGTATCAGTCAAGGGGTGTCACTTAGAAATCAATCTGTAATTGGCCAACTGACCTTTCTGGTGGTTGGTGACCAGAATGTTGCCAATCTGAGAAATCCATGGTGATTGGCCAGGGCATAGTGGTGACATCCCATGGTGGTGACATCACATGAAGAAGGTATTCTGGTGTCCCAGGGTGGTTATAACAACTTGGCAACAGCCCAGGCTCCAATGAAGATAGAGGTGGCATTTCAGTCACAGCTCTTCCTTGACTTCTCTGCCCTGTTCCCTGCTCCTGCCCATGGCAAGCCTCCTGCCCACTCCTCCTGCCTGGTCCTCTCTCCAATACTCTACACACCATCATCACATTAGCACCTATGTTTTTCCCCCTCTGTGGTCTGGAGAGTCCTTGTAGCAAAACTAGGACCCATTTTGCACTATGAGGTTTTCCCAGGTCCTCAGAGAAACATTCTCATTTGGCACGTGGGAATGGGACACTTGGCTATCAGAATACTATGGATTCTCAGCCTGCTGAGCCCCACACCCCTGCGTCATATGTGTCTTCAGTACAGGAAATCTGAGTCCACATCCTGAGGGAACATTTGGCACACTACTACTCTGAAGCCCTCCTACCTGGCTCAGCACAGGACACATGAGTGCTCTGAACATCCAGCCAACCAAGATGTGCACAATGTGTGGAATATCTGGAGACATCAGGCAGAGAGGGAATTTTACAAAACAAGTAGGTACTGGGAAAAGGAATCACCACATCTCTGTATGCAGTGTTAGTCTTTGGAACACTGGCCCTCAGTCTATGGGCTTTCTGAAACAACTCAGCAGTGTAAAAAATAATTCCGCAGAAACCTGTCTAAGCCAGAGCTCACAGACCATCAATCCTCAAACACTGCCTAACAAAGAGTCCTTCAGACCTCAAGACAGACTACCTCACAGGAACCCAAAGACTGGGACACTTCTGATTCCATTTGACACTGGGCAGATGAGTCACACAGACACTGGGTGGACAAGGAGCCTCCATACCTCAAACTGGCCAGCCCAGTGCAGCACAGGGCAGGGAATCCCAGAGAACAGGCTTGCCAAGTGCCAAGAAACCATGGGTCCTGCATCCCAGCTCATATCGGTAAAATGATTCAACTCAACAGAAGCATTACCATGGGCCTTCGTACCCAGTGGACAAATACTCATCTCTCCACTAGGCCTAGCAGGCACCTGGACACCAGACTCACCTTGAGCCTAGGGACCAGGATACCAACAATTCATATGTCTGCTTGTCAAGCAGCACCTTGAAGAGCCATCTCAATATATTCCCATGGACATGGAGACTAACAAATCTGCTCTCTATTACACCAAGCATTCACCTGGACAGCAGGTCCACCATGTGCTCTTGGACCTGGAGACTGACAAGTGAGCTGTCTGGTAAGCTAAGCAGGCACCATGAAAGTTGGCTCACCATGGTCCCTTGGATATTGAGCCCAGAAAAGGAGCTCTGGGCTAGACCAAGCAGATAACTGCACTTGAGCCTCACCATGTGCCCTTAGACCTGGAAACCAACAACTCAGCTCTTTGCTTGGCCAAGAAGGCACCATGACAGTGGGATAACCATGTGCTCTTGGACCTGAAGACCAACAATGCAGCTCGGTGATAAGCCAAGCAGGCGACTTCACAACTGACACAAGGTGGGCCCATGGACCTGGAAACCACAAAATCAGGTCTCTACTAGGCTAAGCAGGCACCTGGACAGCTGGTTCACCAGGTGCCCTTGGGCCTAGAGACCAATAAGGGATCTCTGGGCTAAGCCAAACAGACATCGAGACATGTGGTTTACCATGTGCCCTAAGACCTTGAGACCAACAACTCAGCTCTTTCCCTGGCCATGGGGACACCTTGACAAAAGGCTTACCAAGTGCCCTTGGACCTGGAGGCCAATAACTGAGCTGTCTGGTAGGTTAAGCAGGCACCTTGATAGTGGGTTAAACCTGTGACCTTGGACATTGAGGCCAAGAAAGGAGATCTGGGAAGGACAAGCAGACCCAGACAGGAGGCTCACCATGTGCATCTGGACCTGGAGACCTGCAACGCAGCTCTTTGCTTGGCCAAGTGGCCACCTTAGCAACAGGCTTCCCATGTGTCCTCAGACCTGGAGAACGACAACTGGGTTGTGTAATAGGCTACACTGGCATGTTGACAATCAGTTCACTGGGTGCCCTCGGACCTGGAGAACAGCAATACACCTCTGTGAAAAGCCAAGTAGACAGCTTCACAGCTGGATCACTATGGGCCCACCCACATGGAAGCCACAATATGAGGTCTGTACTAGGCCAAGCAGACACCCAGACAGGAGGCTCAACATGTGCCCTTACGCCTCAAGACAAACAACTTTTTTCATAGTTTGGCCAAGGACACACATTGACAGCAGGCTCACCGTGGGCCCTTGTACCTGGAGAACAGAAACTGAGCTGTCTTCTAGGTTAAACAGTCTCCTTGGCAGTGGGATAAGGATGCGCCCTTGGACCTGTAGACCAACAATGCAGCTCTGTGACAAGCCAAGCAGGAAACTGCACAGTTGGCTCAATATGTGCCCATGGACCTGGAAACTGAAAAATGAGGTCTCTAATAGGCCAAGCAGGCACCTTGACAGCTGGCTCACCATGTGCCCTTGGACCTCAAGACCAATAACACAGCTCTCTATTAGCTCAAGCAGCCACTTGGACAGCAGGTTTACCATGAGACCTTGGACTTGGCGACAAGAAAAAAAAAAAAAAAAAAAAAAAAAAAAAAAAAAAAACCTCAGTTAGGCCAAGCACATACCTTGAGAGTGGAATCACCATGTACCATGTACGCTTGAACCTGAGACAACACAGCACGTTGCTAGGCCAAGAGGGCACCTGGATAGCAGGCTCACCATGTGTTCTTTAATGGCAATAAGAAACCCACAGTTCTGCCCAGGCCAAGCAGACAAATAGATACCCACAGTTCTGCCCAGGCCAAGCAGACAAATAGATAGTGGGCTCAACATGTGCCCTTCGACCAGGAGACCAAAAACTGAGCTGTCTGGTAGGCCAAGCAGACACCTGGGCAGCAGGAACACCATGTGCCTTGGACATGGAGACAAACTCAGCTGTCTGATATTCCAGGTAGGCACCTGGTAAGAGGTGCACCATGGGATCTTGGACCTCAAAACCAGCAACTCAGCTCTCTGCTCAAGCAACTAGGAATGTTGATAGCAGGCTATCCATGGGCACTTGGTCCAGTAGACCAAAAAATCAGCTGTGTGCTAGGTCAAGCGGGCATGATGAATGTGGTTTCACCATATGCCCTTGGATCTGGAGACCAATAACTGAGAGGTCTGATAGGGCTACCAGGCACCTGGACAACAATTTAACTGTGTGCCCTTGGAACTGGAGACTAAATATGCAGCTCTGCACTAGGCCAAGAAGGCAACAGGACAGCAAGTTCAGCATGCTTCCTTGGAAAAAGATCGTTCCTTCTCCCCAGAGTACAGCACACTCAAACACTCAGCTTTCCAGCTGGTGTCACATTATGAGACCTCCATACCTGCTCAGCATTGCACCAATTTGTCCAATGCAGCCATGGAGATCTGGGAGCCTCCAAATTATGAGCCCTCCATCCCAGGACAGCACAGGACTAAGAAGCCACTGGGACACCAACTTGCCCCAACAATCTATGGTAGTAAGCTTTTCACCTCTGCAGAAAAGTGAGCATTCAAATCTCTTCTTACTTTTGATGTCCTTCAGCCTGAGATTCTTTTGGCCTGCTAGCTGTGCAATGTTCATTTAGGGGGCATTCGCCTCCTGAGAATAAAACTACACCATGCCCTAGGAGATGAAACAGTCCAGGGGTTTGAAGACTTTTATTCAAACTTATGGAACAAAATGAAGAGGGACAATTGGAGGAAATTGTGGAGGAGTCCAATGCCATGAACACTGCGGTGTCATTGGCTGAAATCCTCCAGATGAAGGAGAAGTGTTACATCCTTAAGGGAGAGATGGAGGACTTAAGTCAAGAAGCCAAGCAGTGCACTGAAAGGCAGGCTCAACTCCATGAGGTGGAGAGTTTTTTCATTCAAATGAAGGTCTTCCTGGACATTACTGCCTTACACGCAGTGCCCTTGTGACGATGTTTGTGCTCCAACCCACTATGGCATAGAAGAAGATTTTCCAAAGGAAAATGTTATTTGTCAAAGTCGATTTAAAGATGAATCTGTTATCTATTTTATACTTTCACATAGATATATAATTAAATGTCAAAAAGTAAATAAATAACTTACATACTTGTGTGTTAAAAAACACAAACCTCTCTTTTAATTTCATACAAAACATGATAGAATTCTTGAAAGAATCTGTGTTGAACCTTCTAATCTCTTATGAACTTGTAGGAAATGTGGTGGAAGTGGTATTTTAATCAATGGGTGACATCTACAGGCATCAATGTACTTCTTTACTCAATTTATGGTAAATTAAACTAAGGTCTACACTAAATGATACTATATTCATGTGAATGTGATCACTTTAAAGTAATAATAATTCTTTCTGGCAAAATATATAGTAAATAAGTGAAATCAAATGAAGTTGCAAATATGAGACTTGTTTGAGCTAAGACATTTTCAGAAAAATAATTGAATTTGAAACAGACATATTATCACTGACTGATACAGCTAACAGGAGGTAAATGAAAAGTTCCTATACATTAAATTAACTCCTAAGACAATGATCTTTTTTGAAAAGTGGTTATTAGTTTTTTGTGTCTTTTTTTTCCCCTTTCATTCTTAATCAAGACCTGTAGTGTTGTAAATCTGCCACACAAATACATCCTAAGAACATTTCTTTAAAAAAAAAAAAGGCTAAGCCTCCACCAGTCATTTCTAAAGGGGCATTACTCATTTTTTTAAAATTTTGTTTATTTTTATATTTCTTTTCAGTGTTCCAGAATTCATTATTTATGCACCACACCCACTGTTTCATGTAGTACGTGCCCTTCATAATGCTCATTACCAGGCTCACTCAACCTCCCACTGCCCTACCCTCCAAAACCCTCAGATTGTTTTTCAGAGTCCACACTCTCTCATGGTTGGTCTCACCCTCCAATATCCCCCAATTCCCTTCTCCTTTCCATCTTCCCATGTCCTCCATGTTATTCCTTATATTCCACAAATAAACAAAACCATAAGATAATTGACTCAGCTTGACTTATTTCATTCAGCATAGTCTCCTCCAGTCCTGTCTATGTTGATACAAAAGTTGGGTATTCATGTTTTCTGATGGAGGCATAATACTCCATAGATTATATGGACCACATCTTCTTTATGCATTCATCCATTGAAGGGAATCTTGTATCTTTCCACAGTATGGATACTGTGGCCATTGCTGCTATGAACTTTGGGGTAGAGGTGGCCCTTCATTTCACTACATCTGTATCTTTGGGGTAAATACCCGGTAGTGCAATTACAGGGTCATAGGGAAACTCTATTTTTAATTTCTCAAGGAATCTCCACACTGTTTTCCAAAGCAGTTAAAACAACTTGCATTCCCACCAACAGTGTAAGAGGGTTCCCCTTTTTCCACATCCTCTGCAGCACAGGTTGTTTATTGTCTTGTTCATTTGGGCCATTCTAACTAGTGTAAGGTGGTATCTCAATGTGGTTTTGATTTGAATCTCCCTGATGGCTAGTGTTGATGAACATTTTTTCATGTGTCTGTTAGCCATTCATGTCTTCATTGGAGAAGTGTCTGTTCGTGTCTTCTGCCCATTTTATGACATGATTATCTGTTTTGTGTGTGTTGAGTTTGAGGAGTTCTTTATAGACCCTGGATATCAGCCCTTTGTCTAAATTGTCATTTGTGAATATCTTCTCCCATTATGTGGGTTGTCTCTTTGTTTTGCTGACTGTTTCCTTTGCTGTGCAGAAGCTTTTGATTTTGAAGAAGTCCCCAAAATTCATTTTTGCATTTGTTTCCTTTGCCATTGAAGACATTCAGCATAGTCTTGAAACTAGTTGCTGTGGCTGAAGTCAAAGACGTTACTGCCTATGTTCTTGCTAGGATTCAGATGGATTCCTGCCTCACTTTGAGGTCTTTTATCCATTTCGAGTTTATCTTTGTGTATGGTCTAAGATAATGGTTGCGTTTCATTCTTCTACACATAGCTGTCCAATTTTCCCAGCACCATTTTTTGAAGAGACTATCTTTTTTCCACTGTATATTTTTTCCTGCTTTGTTGAAGAGTATTTGAACATACAGTTGAGGGTCCATATCTTGGGCTCTCTACTCTGTTCCACTGGTCTATGTGTCTGTTTTTATGCCAGTACCATGCTGTCTTGGTGATCACAGCTTTGCAGTAAAACTTGCAAACAGGCAATGGGATTCCCCCAGTTTTATTTTCCTTTTTCAACATTTCCTTATCAATTCAGGTTCTCTTCTGATTCCATACAAATTTTTGGATTATTTGGTCCAGCTCTTTGAAAATTACTGGTGGAATTTTGATCGGAATGGCAATGAAAGTATAGATTGCTCAAGGTAGTATAAATATTTTAACAATTTTTATTTTTCTGATCCATGAGCATGCAATGGTCTTCATTCTTTTTGTGTCTTCTTCAGTTTCTTTCATGAGTGTTCTGTAGATCCTCAAGTACAGATCATTTACTTCTTTGGTTAGGCTTATTCCCAGGTCTTATGGTTCTTGTTGCTATAGTAAATGGAATCAATTCTTTTATTTCCCTTTCTGTATTTTCATTGTTATTTTATAAGAAAGCAACTGATTTCTGTACATTGATTTTATATCCTGCCACATTACTGAATTTCTGAACGAGTTTTAGTAGTTTGGGTGTGGAGTCTTTTGGGTTTTCCATATAAAATATCATGCCATCTGCGAAGAGAGAGTCTGACTTCTTCACTGCTAATTTGGATACATTTTATTTCTCTTTGTTTTCTGATTGCTGTAGCTAGGTCTTCTAATACTGTGTTGAACAAATGGTGAGAGTGGGCATCCTTGTCGTGTTCCTGATCTCAAAGGGAAGGCTGTAAGCTTTTTCCAATTAAGGATGATATTTGCTGTGGGTTTTTCATAGATAAATTTTATGAAATTGAGGAACGTTCCCTCTATCCCTATACTTTGAAGTGTTTTAATCAGGAATGGATGCTGGATTTTGTCAAATGCTTTTTCTGCATCAATTGAGGGGACCATGTGGTTTTTCTCTCTTCTCTTATTGATTTGTTCTATCCCACTAATTGATTTGAAATGTTGATCCACAGTTGCAACCCAGGGATGAATCCCACCTGGTCATGGTGGATAATCTTTTTACTGAGCTGTTGGATCCTATTAGCTAGGATATTGTTGAGAATCTTACCATCCATATTCATCAGGGATATTGATCTGAAATGCTCTTTTTTGGTGGGTTCTTTGCCTTGTTTGGGGATCAGGGTACTGCTGGCTTCATCAAACCACTCTGGAAGTTTCCTTCTGCTTCAATTTTTTCTGCTTCAATTTTTTGAAACATCTTCAGGAGAGTAGGTATTGTTTCTTCTTTCAATGTTTGGTAGAATTCTCCAGGGAATCATTCATGTACTAGGCTTTTGTTTTTGGGGGAGGTTTTTTATCACTGCTTCAATTTCATTACTAGATATCATTCTAATCAGGTTGTCAATTTCTTCCTGGTTCAGTTTTAGAAGTTTACAGATTTCCAGGAAAGCATCATTTCCATCTAGCTTGCTTAACTTATTGGCATATAACTGTTGATAATAATTTCTGATGATTATTTCTATTTCCTTGGTGTTAGTAGTGATCTTTCCCTTTTCATTCATAATTTTATTAATTGGGGCCTTCTCTGTTTTCTTTTAGATTAGTTTGGCCAATGGTTTATCGAACTTATTGATTCTTTCAAAAAACTGATGCATTCTACTGTATCTCTAGTTTCTATGTCATTGATCTCTGCTCTAATCTTGATTATTTCCCTTCTTATTTGTGGTGTTGGCTTAATTTGTTGTTGATTCTCCAGTTCTTTAGGTGTAAAGACAGCTGATATATTCTGGATTTTTCATTTTTTTAGGGAGGATGGACATGTATTTCCATTCATGTATTTTTGGATGGATATGCATTTCCCCCATATAACTCCCTTTGCTGTATCCCATAGGTTTTGAATGTAAGTGTTTTCATTCTCATTCGTTTCCATGAATTGCTTAAGTTCTTCTTTGATTTCCTGGTTGATCAAAGCATTCTTAAGCAAGGTGGTCTGTAGTTTCTAGGTGGTTGAATTCCTTCCCAAACTTTTTCTTCAGGTTGAGCTCCAGTTTCAAAGCATTGTGTTCTGAGAATATGCTGGGAATAATCTCAATCTTTTGGTGTCATGTGAGCCCTGATTTGTGACCCAGTATGTGGTATATTCTGGAGAAGGTTCCATGTGCACTTGAGGAGAATGAGTATTCTGTTGTTTCAGGGTGGAATGTTCTGTATATATCTATGAAGTCCATCTGGTCCACTGTGCCATTCAATGCTCTTGTTTATTGATTTTCTGTTTGGATGATCTGTCTATTATTGAGAGTGGCATATTAAGATCTCTTACTATTAGTATATTCATATCAATATGATTCTTTGTCTTGATTAACAGTTGTTTTATGTAGTTGGCTGCTTCCATCTTGGGGGCATAAATATTTACAATTTTTATATCTTCTTTGTGGATAGTCCCTTTAAGAATGATGTAGTGTCCTTCTGTATCTCTGACTACAGTCTTTAGTTTAAAATCTAACTTATCTGATAAGAATCACTACCCCAGCCTTATTTTGAGGACCAGTGGTATGAAAGATTCTTCTTCATCCCTTCACTTTCAGTCTGCATGTACACTTGGGTTCAAAATGGGTCTTTTGTAGACAACATATAGATGGGTCCTGTCGTTTTATCCAATCTACAAGCCTGTGCCATTTTGTGGGTGCATTTATGCCATTCACATTGGGAGTGATTATTGAGAGATACTTTTTTATTGACATTGTGTTACCTGTGAAGTCTTTGTTTCTATTGATTGTATTCATAAATTTCTGTTCAATCATATTCTTGTTTTTTTTTTCCTCTTTTATAGAACCCCCCTTAATATCTCTTGTAGTGCCAGCTTGGTGGTCACATACTTTTTTGAACCCTGCCAGTCATGGAAGCCCTTTCTCTCTCCATCCATTTTGAATGTCAGTCTTGCTGGATAAAGTATTCTGGGATGAATGTTCTTCTCATTTAGTGCCCTGAATACATCTTGCAAGCTCTTTCTGGTTTGCCAGGTTTCTCTGGACAGGTCTAATGTTATTCTGATGGACTTTACTCTGTACATAAGGAATCTCTTCCCCATAGATGCTTCCAAGAGGTCTTGTCTAAAATTATAATTCATCATTTTCACAATAAGCTGTCATGAGGGCTTTCTAGATTCTATGATCTTGGGGGGACACCTTTCTGCCTCTAGGACATGAACACTGGCTCCATTCTCCAGATTGGGACAATTTTCATTGAGAATTTTTTCAACTATATCCCTATTTTTCTTTCTTTCTCCTTCCCGTCAAGGATTCCAATAATTCTGACATTAGAATGTTTCATGACATCATTTATTTCCCTAAATCAGTTTTCATGGCTTCTAAGCTGTTTGTTCCAGGCTTCCTCCTAATCCTTTTTCTCTATCAGTTTGTCTTCTAGATCACTAATTCTATCTTCTTTTTCAATTACCCTAGCTGTTAGAGAATTTAAATTAGATTGGAACTCATTGAGAGCATTGTTAATATCATCCTTGGTGGCTTTCACTTCTACCCTAATCAATTCCATTTTGTCATCAAAGTATTTCTCCAACCTAGTCATTGCCTGGATAATTGTTAACCAGAATTCCCTTTCCCACGTACTGTTTATGTCCATTTCCAATAGCTCTGATGGAGAAGGCACAGTGTCTGAATTTTTCTCTGTTGGGCATTCCTTCTCCTAGTATGTTGGTGAGAATTGGCTGAAGGGATGTGTAACTGAATGTATCAACTGTGGTGCAGGAAATGTGCACTCTGGAACACTTCTGAGCTACAGGGGGTCCCCACCAAATAGAAAGACAAAGAAAAAGCATGCGTGCGTGAGAGAGAGAGACAGATACTGGAAAAAAAAAATGAAAAAAAAAAAAAGAAGAGAAGACCCAGCGTGAATGGGCCCCAAAGGCAAGATTTAAAAAGTATACAAACAGAAACAGACAAATAGAAAAAAAATTACATGACAAGGGAAAAAAGAACGCAGCCAAAATGAACCCCAAGTATAAGATTTATATACTACCAGAGCAAAAACAAATACACAGAAACAGTGATAGAAGAAAAGATGGGAGGGAGGTTATAAATTCTCTTTATCTTTATCAAAGATATCTCTTGATATCTTAAAGGACTCAAATTTCCTTAGATAAAGGTGGATTAAGCTTGTTCATATATAGGGGTAGCATTGATTGGGGAAAGGGGATTGCCTTGAATCAATCTCGATACAAATATAAATAAATAAATAAAATTGAAAAATAAGAAAGCATAAGAAAAACACAGGTAATGTTTCAAAAAAGTTCAATTTAAGATGTTATTATGGAATTTGTTGTACTTAACCTCTCATTGTGATGGTAAATAGGTTAAAAATATTTTTTATGTTTTTGAATTGAAATTGAAAATTGAAAAGAATGAGAATAGTAGAAATGAATTTCAAATAAAGTTGTATCTATGAAGTAGTGGTGTTTGTTTTGATTTTTTTTGTTTGTTTGTTTTGTTTTTTGTTTGTTTGTTTGTTTGTTTGTTTCTTTGTTTTGGTCTGCTTTCTAAGGGAGGGGCCTGCCACTTGATTTTTCTATCAGTCTTGCTAGAGTTGAGTCCTCTTACTCCTTCTCAAGGGTCTGGGCTCTGAGAAAACAGGTTTTTCAGGCTTTTGTTCTCTGGAATTTTTTGGGTTTTGTTTTGATTTGTTTTTCTCTCTTTGGTGGCTTTTGGCAGTTCTATGGAGGTTTAGAGGAAAGCAAACAGCACCCAGACCTCCGCCTTAGAGAGAAGCCTCAGTCTGTTCCCCTCTGGGTGCTCCAGAGTACATAAATTTTCCCTCTGCTACCTTAGGGC
>NW_022632218.1:0-14496 GCF_010015895.1 Lontra canadensis | reverse complement strand
ACTGTACAGGGTACAGACTGGAAAAAACAATAGGACCTATCCATAGGGTCCACCAGGACCATCGGGTCCCTGCCTACAAGGGACATCTTTGGAACCTAAAGATACATCCAGACTCCACGTGAAGGGGAGGAGAGCTATCTTCCATGCCAAGGGGCCTCAAAAGAAAGCATGGGTTGTGATTCTCATATCAGATAAATTAGAGCTTAAGACAAAGACTTTAATCAGAGTTATAGAAGGATACTGTATCATTCTTAAAATATCTATCCTCCAAGAGGACTTAACAATTGTAAGTATCTATGCCCCTTACATGGTAGCTACCAACAACATAATAAGGCAACACTCACCAAATGAATAGTTATACTGATATTTATATATTAATTGTAGGGGATCTAAACACACCACTCTCAGCAATAGATCATCTAAGAAGAACACCAACAGACAAACAGGAGCATTAAGTGACACATTAGACCAAATTTATCTTTTAGATATATACAGAATAGTCCACCCTCAAACAACAGAGTACACTTCTTGAGCACACCAGACACTTTCTCCCGAATATACTACATACCAGGGCACAAGACAGGGCTCAACTGATACCTAAAGATTGAGATAATTCCCTGCATATTCTCAGACAACAATGCTTTGATACTGGAGCTCACCCACAACAAAATGTTTGGAAGGAATTCAAACACTTGAAAAATAAAGACTATTCTTCTCAAGAATGTCTGGATCAACCTGGAAATAAAAAAAGAACATAAATAATTCATGGAAACCAATGAGAATGAAGACACATCATTCTAAAACCTATGGGATATGGCAAAGGCAGTCCTTTGTCCTAAGTCCTAAGAGGGAAATTCGTAGCTGTCCAATCCTCCCTCAAAAAATAATTGAAAAAGCCAGAATACACCAACTCCCTATACACTTTAAAGAACTGGAAAATCAACAACAAATTAAGCCAAACCCACGCAAAGGCAGGGAAAGAATCAAGATTAAAGCAGAGATCATTGAGTTGGGAACTAGAGATACAGTAGAACACATCAATGAAGCTAGAAGCTGGTCCTCTAGAGAATCAAGAAGATTGATAAACTACTGGCCAAACTATTCCAAAAGAAGAAAAAGTGTTCCCAAATTAATTTGAATGAAAGAGGAGAGATCATGAATAACACCAAGGAAATAGGAACAACCATCAAAAACTATGATCAACAACTATATGCCAATAAGTTAAGCAACCTAGAAGAAATGTAAAATTACTCAGCATTAGAAAAGGATGGGATTTATGTCCTTTGGATCATGGTTGGTCCCAGAGGGCATACACTAAACTGATACAGGTAAGACAGGAAGGACAAACACTATAGGATTTCACTCCTGTCTAGATTCTGAAAAGCAAAACAAATGAATAAGCAAAAAAAAAAAAAAAACACACACAAAAAAACAAACAAACAAAAAAACAAACAAACAAAAAAACCACAAAGCAGAATCAGAATGTCAATATAGATAAGAAAGAGATGGTTCTCAGAAGAGAGTTGAGGGGGACATGGAAGAAATATGTGAAGGGGTGTAGGAGACACAGTCTTCCCATTGTGGGTTGAGTAAGTCACAGGGATGAAAGGCACAGCATAGGGAATATGATCAGTTGTATTGTAATGGTGTCTCTGGTGACAGATGGTAGCTACACATCTGGTCATTATAATACAATGTAAAAACTTGTCCAATTTTACAATGTTCACCTGACATTAACAAATTATTGTGTGTCAACTATGCTAAGAAATAATAATGAATCATAAAGTATACAAATATAGCAGGAATGGGTTTGTCTGAGAGTGACAGAAACCCAAAAGCAATCCAGCTGGAATTATCCTCACTCCACAAGTCTAGGTGTTAAAGATAACTGGTCTCTTGGAGAGACCCCCACTCTTCACTCTGTGGTAATTTACTTCTAGTTCACTTCTTTGCAGACTTCTGTTTCAGCTTCTGTTGCCAGCTTTTTCCTGTGTGCCCCTTTGTTTGGTGGTCAGTCCCAGGCCACATGCTCTTCTTCTCTTCATGGCACACAGAGGGAAGCCCATTTACTCCCATTTTCTGAGGGTACCTCTCTGCTCTTATTCATAACTCCCCTGAGCTCTAGAGCCTGAGGATGGGCCCAAGGGTGAGACAGCTCCATCTGGCAGCTCGCTCTTTCAACAAATATCTTATGGGACCTTCCTATGTGCTGGTGGGGAAGAGCTATGGAATTCTTCTGAAAACATTATTTTTTTTTTAAGTTTCAGGGGTACAATTTAGTGATGCATCAGTTCCATATAATACTTACAGCTCATTCCATCAAATGACTTCCATAATGCCCATCACCCAGTTTCCCCATGTCACAGCTACCTCCTCTCCAGCAAACCTCAATTTGTTCCCTAGTGTTGAGTCTCTTATGGCTTGCCTCCCTCCCTATATACATCTTGTTTTATCTTTTCTTCCTTTCCCCTATGTTCATTGGTCTCGTTTCTCATATTATGCTTATGATAGAAATCATATGGCATTTGACTTTCTGTGATTGACTAATTCCCTTAGCATTATACACTCTGGTTCCATCCTCATCCATACAAAAGCCAGATGTCAGTTTTTTGGTGGCTGAGTAATATTCCGTTGTATCTATGAACCACATCTTCTTTATCCAGACTTTAAAATGTCCTGTTTTTGCACCCAGCTGTTTATTATACTTTGTGGCATCTTTCTGAAGAAGACTCCCTCTCTTCCACCGTATCCTCATCTATACCACACCAGATTCAAGTCTCCATCCTCCCACCTTCCAAATGGTGGTCATTTTTCTACTTGTAGCCTTGCAGAATTTATATGATCACACCTTTGATTGATTTCTTGAGTGTTCAGAATGATTTAATAAGTATGTACTTGTATTTGAGGGAGGAGAAAAATTTAATACTTCCCCCCAGAATTCTCTCATTGGATGCTGGACATGAAGACTGTGAACCTGGTGACAGGGCGGATTTTGTTGTTCCCCTTCTAGGAGAGCTGAATGCCAGTATGATATTGGCAAGCAGATCCTTACTGGTGACACAGATTCATCCCTTCCAGGCTTCGGTTTATTTTGGGAAGATGTCAAAAATGTAATGTCTACCATATTCTCCACTTATATTTAAGCTTTGATGGATGAGCTGAGAGTGACAATTTCTCTATTGCCATGTTGTCTGACTTACGTACAACTGTGACTTTTCGCAGGGCCTAATGGCCCATGTCTTCATTAATATCCATGTCAGTGTTTTCTTTAATAGTGCATCTGTGTGGCACATTTACTTGGTAGTATTTATGACCATCACTATAAATACAATGCAAATATTAATTTTTCCTCTTGAAGCACAGTTTACCTCTTTTCCTTTAAAACATCATTTCCAGGTGATGATATCAGTCAAGGGGTGTCACTTAGAAATCAATCTGTAATTGGCCAACTGACCTTTCTGGTGGTTGGTGACCAGAATGTTGCCAATCTGAGAAATCCATGGTGATTGGCCAGGGCATAGTGGTGACATCCCATGGTGGTGACATCACATGAAGAAGGTATTCTGGTGTCCCAGGGTGGTTATAACAACTTGGCAACAGCCCAGGCTCCAATGAAGATAGAGGTGGCATTTCAGTCACAGCTCTTCCTTGACTTCTCTGCCCTGTTCCCTGCTCCTGCCCATGGCAAGCCTCCTGCCCACTCCTCCTGCCTGGTCCTCTCTCCAATACTCTACACACCATCATCACATTAGCACCTATGTTTTTCCCCCTCTGTGGTCTGGAGAGTCCTTGTAGCAAAACTAGGACCCATTTTGCACTATGAGGTTTTCCCAGGTCCTCAGAGAAACATTCTCATTTGGCACGTGGGAATGGGACACTTGGCTATCAGAATACTATGGATTCTCAGCCTGCTGAGCCCCACACCCCTGCGTCATATGTGTCTTCAGTACAGGAAATCTGAGTCCACATCCTGAGGGAACATTTGGCACACTACTACTCTGAAGCCCTCCTACCTGGCTCAGCACAGGACACATGAGTGCTCTGAACATCCAGCCAACCAAGATGTGCACAATGTGTGGAATATCTGGAGACATCAGGCAGAGAGGGAATTTTACAAAACAAGTAGGTACTGGGAAAAGGAATCACCACATCTCTGTATGCAGTGTTAGTCTTTGGAACACTGGCCCTCAGTCTATGGGCTTTCTGAAACAACTCAGCAGTGTAAAAAATAATTCCGCAGAAACCTGTCTAAGCCAGAGCTCACAGACCATCAATCCTCAAACACTGCCTAACAAAGAGTCCTTCAGACCTCAAGACAGACTACCTCACAGGAACCCAAAGACTGGGACACTTCTGATTCCATTTGACACTGGGCAGATGAGTCACACAGACACTGGGTGGACAAGGAGCCTCCATACCTCAAACTGGCCAGCCCAGTGCAGCACAGGGCAGGGAATCCCAGAGAACAGGCTTGCCAAGTGCCAAGAAACCATGGGTCCTGCATCCCAGCTCATATCGGTAAAATGATTCAACTCAACAGAAGCATTACCATGGGCCTTCGTACCCAGTGGACAAATACTCATCTCTCCACTAGGCCTAGCAGGCACCTGGACACCAGACTCACCTTGAGCCTAGGGACCAGGATACCAACAATTCATATGTCTGCTTGTCAAGCAGCACCTTGAAGAGCCATCTCAATATATTCCCATGGACATGGAGACTAACAAATCTGCTCTCTATTACACCAAGCATTCACCTGGACAGCAGGTCCACCATGTGCTCTTGGACCTGGAGACTGACAAGTGAGCTGTCTGGTAAGCTAAGCAGGCACCATGAAAGTTGGCTCACCATGGTCCCTTGGATATTGAGCCCAGAAAAGGAGCTCTGGGCTAGACCAAGCAGATAACTGCACTTGAGCCTCACCATGTGCCCTTAGACCTGGAAACCAACAACTCAGCTCTTTGCTTGGCCAAGAAGGCACCATGACAGTGGGATAACCATGTGCTCTTGGACCTGAAGACCAACAATGCAGCTCGGTGATAAGCCAAGCAGGCGACTTCACAACTGACACAAGGTGGGCCCATGGACCTGGAAACCACAAAATCAGGTCTCTAATAGGCTAAGCAGGCACCTGGACAGCTGGTTCACCAGGTGCCCTTGGGCCTAGAGACCAATAAGGGATCTCTGGGCTAAGCCAAACAGACATCGAGACATGTGGTTTACCATGTGCCCTAAGACCTTGAGACCAACAACTCAGCTCTTTCCCTGGCCATGGGGACACCTTGACAAAAGGCTTACCAAGTGCCCTTGGACCTGGAGGCCAATAACTGAGCTGTCTGGTAGGTTAAGCAGGCACCTTGATAGTGGGTTAAACCTGTGACCTTGGACATTGAGGCCAAGAAAGGAGATCTGGGAAGGACAAGCAGACCCAGACAGGAGGCTCACCATGTGCATCTGGACCTGGAGACCTGCAACGCAGCTCTTTGCTTGGCCAAGTGGCCACCTTAGCAACAGGCTTCCCATGTGTCCTCAGACCTGGAGAACGACAACTGGGTTGTGTAATAGGCTACACTGGCATGTGGACAATCAGTTCACTGGGTGCCCTCGGACCTGGAGAACAGCAATACACCTCTGTGAAAAGCCAAGTAGACAGCTTCACAGCTGGATCACTATGGGCCCACCCACATGGAAGCCACAATATGAGGTCTGTACTAGGCCAAGCAGACACCCAGACAGGAGGCTCAACATGTGCCCTTACGCCTCAAGACAAACAACTTTTTTCATAGTTTGGCCAAGGACACACATTGACAGCAGGCTCACCGTGGGCCCTTGTACCTGGAGAACAGAAACTGAGCTGTCTTCTAGGTTAAACAGTCTCCTTGGCAGTGGGATAAGGATGCGCCCTTGGACCTGTAGACCAACAATACAGCTCTGTGACAAGCCAAGCAGGAAACTGCACAGTTGGCTCAATATGTGCCCATGGACCTGGAAACTGAAAAATGAGGTCTCTAATAGGCCAAGCAGGCACCTTGACAGCTGGCTCACCATGTGCCCTTGGACCTCAAGACCAATAACACAGCTCTCTATTAGCTCAAGCAGCCACTTGGACAGCAGGTTTACCATGAGACCTTGGACTTGGCGACAAGAAAAAAAAAAAAAAAAAAAAAAAAAAAAAAAAAAAAACCTCAGTTAGGCCAAGCACATACCTTGAGAGTGGAATCACCATGTACCATGTACGCTTGAACCTGAGACAACACAGCACGTTGCTAGGCCAAGAGGGCACCTGGATAGCAGGCTCACCATGTGTTCTTTAATGGCAATAAGAAACCCACAGTTCTGCCCAGGCCAAGCAGACAAATAGATACCCACAGTTCTGCCCAGGCCAAGCAGACAAATAGATAGTGGGCTCAACATGTGCCCTTCGACCAGGAGACCAAAAACTGAGCTGTCTGGTAGGCCAAGCAGACACCTGGGCAGCAGGAACACCATGTGCCTTGGACATGGAGACAAACTCAGCTGTCTGATATTCCAGGTAGGCACCTGGTAAGAGGTGCACCATGGGATCTTGGACCTCAAAACCAGCAACTCAGCTCTCTGCTCAAGCAACTAGGAATGTTGATAGCAGGCTATCCATGGGCACTTGGTCCAGTAGACCAAAAAATCAGCTGTGTGCTAGGTCAAGCGGGCATGATGAATGTGGTTTCACCATATGCCCTTGGATCTGGAGACCAATAACTGAGAGGTCTGATAGGGCTACCAGGCACCTGGACAACAATTTAACTGTGTGCCCTTGGAACTGGAGACTAAATATGCAGCTCTGCACTAGGCCAAGAAGGCAACAGGACAGCAAGTTCAGCATGCTTCCTTGGAAAAAGATCGTTCCTTCTCCCCAGAGTACAGCACACTCAAACACTCAGCTTTCCAGCTGGTGTCACATTATGAGACCTCCATACCTGCTCAGCATTGCACCAATTTGTCCAATGCAGCCATGGAGATCTGGGAGCCTCCAAATTATGAGCCCTCCATCCCAGGACAGCACAGGACTAAGAAGCCACTGGGACACCAACTTGCCCCAACAATCTATGGTAGTAAGCTTTTCACCTCTGCAGAAAAGTGAGCATTCAAATCTCTTCTTACTTTTGATGTCCTTCAGCCTGAGATTCTTTTGGCCTGCTAGCTGTGCAATGTTCATTTAGGGGGCATTCGCCTCCTGAGAATAAAACTACACCATGCCCTAGGAGATGAAACAGTCCAGGGGTTTGAAGACTTTTATTCAAACTTATGGAACGAAATGAAGAGGGACAATTGGAGGAAATTGTGGAGGAGTCCAATGCCATGAACACTGCGGTGTCATTGGCTGAAATCCTCCAGATGAAGGAGAAGTGTTACATCCTTAAGGGAGAGATGGAGGACTTAAGTCAAGAAGCCAAGCAGTGCACTGAAAGGCAGGCTCAACTCCATGAGGTGGAGAGTTTTTTCATTCAAATGAAGGTCTTCCTGGACATTACTGCCTTACACGCAGTGCCCTTGTGACGATGTTTGTGCTCCAACCCACTATGGCATAGAAGAAGATTTTCCAAAGGAAAATGTTATTTGTCAAAGTCGATTTAAAGATGAATCTGTTATCTATTTTATACTTTCACATAGATATATAATTAAATGTCAAAAAGTAAATAAATTACTTACATACTTGTGTGTTAAAAAACACAAACCTCTCTTTTAATTTCATACAAAACATGATAGAATTCTTGAAAGAATCTGTGTTGAACCTTCTAATCTCTTATGAACTTGTAGGAAATGTGGTGGAAGTGGTATTTTAATCAATGGGTGACATCTACAGGCATCAATGTACTTCTTTACTCAATTTATGGTAAATTAAACTAAGGTCTACACTAAATGATACTATATTCATGTGAATGTGATCACTTTAAAGTAATAATAATTCTTTCTGGCAAAATATATAGTAAATAAGTGAAATCAAATGAACTTGCAAATATGAGACTTGTTTGAGCTAAGACATTTTCAGAAAAATAATTGAATTTGAAACAGACATATTATCACTGACTGATACAGCTAACAGGAGGTAAATGAAAATTTCCTATACATTAAATTAACTCCTAAGACAATGATCTTTTTTGAAAAGTGGTTATTAGTTTTTTGTGTCTTTTTTTTCCCCTTTCATTCTTAATCAAGACCTGTAGTGTTGTAAATCTGCCACACAAATACATCCTAAGAACATTTCTTTAAAAAAAAAAAAAGGCTAAGCCTCCACCAGTCATTTCTAAAGGGGCATTACTCATTTTTTTTTAAATTTTGTTTATTTTTATATTTCTTTTCAGTGTTCCAGAATTCATTATTTATGCACCACACCCACTGTTTCATGTAGTACGTGCCCTTCATAATGCTCATTACCAGGCTCACTCAACCTCCCACTGCCCTACCCTCCAAAACCCTCAGATTGTTTTTCAGAGTCCACACTCTCTCATGGTTGGTCTCACCCTCCAATATCCCCCAATTCCCTTCTCCTTTCCATCTTCCCATGTCCTCCATGTTATTCCTTATATTCCACAAATAAACAAAACCATAAGATAATTGACTCAGCTTGACTTATTTCATTCAGCATAGTCTCCTCCAGTCCTGTCTATGTTGATACAAAAGTTGGGTATTCATGTTTTCTGATGGAGGCATAATACTCCATAGATTATATGGACCACATCTTCTTTATGCATTCATCCATTGAAGGGAATCTTGTATCTTTCCACAGTATGGATACTATGGCCATTGCTGCTATGAACTTTGGGGTACAGGTGGCCCTTCATTTCACTACATCTGTATCTTTGGGGTAAATACCCGGTAGTGCAATTACAGGGTCATAGGGAAACTCTATTTTTAATTTCTCAAGGAATCTCCACACTGTTTTCCAAAGCAGTTAAAACAACTTGCATTCCCACCAACAGTGTAAGAGGGTTCCCCTTTTTCCACATCCTCTGCAGCACAGGTTGTTTATTGTCTTGTTCATTTGGGCCATTCTAACTAGTGTAAGGTGGTATCTCAATGTGGTTTTGATTTGAATCTCCCTGATGGCTAGTGTTGATGAACATTTTTTCATGTGTCTGTTAGCCATTCATGTCTTCATTGGAGAAGTGTCTGTTCGTGTCTTCTGCCCATTTTATGACATGATTATCTGTTTTGTGTGTGTTGAGTTTGAGGGGTTCTTTATAGACCCTGGATATCAGCCCTTTGTCTAAATTGTCATTTGTGAATATCTTCTCCCATTATGTGGGTTGTCTCTTTGTTTTGCTGACTGTTTCCTTTGCTGTGCAGAAGCTTTTGATTTTGAAGAAGTCCCCAAAATTCATTTTTGCATTTGTTTCCTTTGCCATTGAAGACATTCAGCATAGTCTTGAAACTAGTTGCTGTGGCTGAAGTCAAAGACGTTACTGCCTATGTTCTTGCTAGGATTCAGATGGATTCCTGCCTCACTTTGAGGTCTTTTATCCATTTCGAGTTTATCTTTGTGTATGGTCTAAGATAATGGTTGTGTTTCATTCTTCTACACATAGCTGTCCAATTTTCCCAGCACCATTTTTTGAAGAGACTATCTTTTTTCCACTGTATATTTTTTCCTGCTTTGTTGAAGAGTATTTGAACATACAGTTGAGGGTCCATATCTTGGGCTCTCTAATATGTTCCACTGGTCTATGTGTCTGTTTTTATGCCAGTACCATGCTGTCTTGGTGATCACAGCTTTGCAATAAAACTTGCAAACAGGCAATGGGATTCCCCCAGTTTTATTTTCCTTTTTCAACATTTCCTTATCAATTCAGGTTCTCTTCTGATTCCATACAAATTTTTGGATTATTTGGTCCAGCTCTTTGAAAATTACTGGTGGAATTTTGATCCGAATGGCAATGAAAGTATAGATTGCTCAAGGTAGTATAAATATTTTAACAATTTTTATTTTTCTGATCCATGAGCATGCAATGGTCTTCATTCTTTTTGTATCTTCTTCAGTTTCTTTCATGAGTGTTCTGTAGATCCTCAAGTACAGATCATTTACTTCTTTGGTTAGGCTTATTCCCAGGTCTTATGGTTCTTGTTGCTATAGTAAATGGAATCAATTCTTTTATTTCCCTTTCTGTATTTTCATTGTTATTTTATAAGAAAGCAACTGATTTCTGTACATTGATTTTATATCCTGCCACATTACTGAATTTCTGAACGAGTTTTAGTAGTTTGGGTGTGGAGTCTTTTGGGTTTTCCATATAAAATATCATGCCATCTGCGAAGAGAGAGTCTGACTTCTTCACTGCTAATTTGGATACATTTTATTTCTCTTTGTTTTCTGATTGCTGTAGCTAGGTCTTCTAATACTGTGTTGAACAAATGGTGAGAGTGGGCATCCTTGTCGTGTTCCTGATCTCAAAGGGAAGGCTGTAAGCTTTTTCCAATTAAGGATGATATTTGCTGTGGGTTTTTCATAGATAAATTTTATGAAATTGAGGAACGTTCCCTCTATCCCTATACTTTGAAGTGTTTTAATCAGGAATGGATGCTGGATTTTGTCAAATGCTTTTTCTGCATCAATTGAGGGGACCATGTGGTTTTTCTCTCTTCTCTTATTGATTTGTTCTATCCCACTAATTGATTTGAAATGTTGATCCACAGTTGCAACCCAGGGATGAATCCCACCTGGTCATGGTGGATAATCTTTTTACTGAGCTGTTGGATCCTATTAGCTAGGATATTGTTGAGAATCTTACCATCCATATTCATCAGGGATATTGATCTGAAATGCTCTTTTTTGGTGGGTTCTTTGCCTTGTTTGGGGATCAGGGTACTGCTGGCTTCATCAAACCACTCTGGAAGTTTCCTTCTGCTTCAATTTTTTCTGCTTCAATTTTTTGAAACATCTTCAGGAGAGTAGGTATTATTTCTTCTTTCAATGTTTGGTAGAATTCTCCAGGGAATCATTCATGTACTAGGCTTTTGTTTTTGGGGGAGGTTTTTTATCACTGCTTCAATTTCATTACTAGATATCATTCTAATCAGGTTGTCATTTTCTTCCTGGTTCAGTTTTAGAAGTTTACAGATTTCCAGGAAAGCATCATTTCCATCTAGCTTGCTTAACTTATTGGCATATAACTGTTGATAATAATTTCTGATGATTATTTCTATTTCCTTGGTGTTAGTAGTGATCTTTCCCTTTTCATTCATAATTTTATTAATTGGGGCCTTCTCTGTTTTCTTTTAGATTAGTTTGGCCAATAGTTTATCGATCTTATTGATTCTTTCAAAAAACTGATGCATTCTACTGTATCTCTAGTTTCTATGTCATTGATCTCTGCTCTAATCTTGATTATTTCCCTTCTTATTTGTGGTGTTGGCTTAATTTGTTGTTGATTCTCCAGTTCTTTAGGTGTAAAGACAGCTGATATATTCTGGATTTTTCATTTTTTTAGGGAGGATGGACATGTATTTCCATTCATGTATTTTTGGATGGATATGCATTTCCCCCATATAACTCCCTTTGCTGTATCCCATAGGTTTTGAATGTAAGTGTTTTCATTCTCATTCGTTTCCATGAATTGCTTAAGTTCTTCTTTGATTTCCTGGTTGATCAAAGCATTCTTAAGCAAGGTGGTCTGTAGTTTCTAGGTGGTTGAATTCCTTCCCAAACTTTTTCTTCAGGTTGAGCTCCAGTTTCAAAGCATTGTGTTCTGAGAATATGCTGGGAATAATCTCAATCTTTTGGTGTCATGTGAGCCCTGATTTGTGACCCAGTATGTGGTATATTCTGGAGAAGGTTCCATGTGCACTTGAGGAGAATGAGTATTCTGTTGTTTCAGGGTGGAATGTTCTGTATATATCTATGAAGTCCATCTGGTCCACTGTGCCATTCAATGCTCTTGTTTATTGATTTTCTGTTTGGATGATCTGTCTATTATTGAGAGTGGCATATTAAGATCTCTTACTATTAGTATATTCATATCAATATGACTCTTTGTCTTGATTAACAGTTGTTTTATGTAGTTGGCTGCTTCCATCTTGGGGGCATAAATATTTACAATTTTTATATCTTCTTTGTGGATAGTCCCTTTAAGAATGATGTAGTGTCCTTCTGTATCTCTGACTACAGTCTTTAGTTTAAAATCTAACTTATCTGATAAGAATCACTACCCCAGCCTTATTTTGAGGACCAGTGGTATGAAAGATTCTTCTTCATCCCTTCACTTTCAGTCTGCATGTACACTTGGGTTCAAAATGGGTCTTTTGTAGACAACATATAGATGGGTCCTGTCGTTTTATCCAATCTACAAGCCTGTGCCATTTTGTGGGTGCATTTATGCCATTCACATTGGGAGTGATTATTGAGAGATACTTTTTTTATTGACATTGTGTTACCTGTGAAGTCTTTGTTTCTATTGATTGTATTCATAAATTTCTGTTCAATCATATTCTTATTTTTTTTCCTCTTTTATAGAACCCCCCTTAATATCTCTTGTAGTGCCAGCTTGGTGGTCACATACTTTTTTGAACCCTGCCAGTCATGGAAGCTCTTTCTCTCTCCATCCATTTTGAATGTCAGTCTTGCTGGATAAAGTATTCTGGGATGAATGTTCTTCTCATTTAGTGCCCTGAATACATCTTGCAAGCTCTTTCTGGTTTGCCAGGTTTCTCTGGACAGGTCTAATGTTATTCTGATGGACTTTACTCTGTACATAAGGAATCTCTTCCCCATAGATGCTTCCAAGAGGTCTTGTCTAAAATTATAATTCATCATTTTCACAATAAGCTGTCATGAGGGCTTTCTAGATTCTATGATCTTGGGGGGACACCTTTCTGCCTCTAGGACATGAACACTGGCTCCATTCTCCAGATTGGGACAATTTTCATTGAGAATTTTTTCAACTATATCCCTATTTTTCTTTCTTTCTCCTTCCCGTCAAGGATTCCAATAATTCTGACATTAGAATGTTTCATGACATCATTTATTTCCCTAAATCAGTTTTCATGGCTTCTAAGCTGTTTGTTCCAGGCTTCCTCCTAATCCTTTTTCTCTATCAGTTTGTCTTCTAGATCACTAATTCTATCTTCTTTTTCAATTACCCTAGCTGTTAGAGAATTTAAATTAGATTGGAACTCATTGAGAGCATTGTTAATATCATCCTTGGTGGCTTTCACTTCTACCCTAATCAATTCCATTTTGTCATCAAAGTATTTCTCCAACCTAGTCATTGCCTGGATAATTGTTAACCAGAATTCCCTTTCCCACGTACTATTTATGTCCATTTCCAATAGCTCTGATGGAGAAGGCACAGTGTCTGAATTTTTCTCTGTTGGGCATTCCTTCTCCTAGTATGTTGGTGAGAATTGGCTGAAGGGATGTGTAACTGAATGTATCAACTGTGGTGCAGGAAATGTGCACTCTGGAACACTTCTGAGCTACAGGGGGTCCCCACCAAAAAGAAAGACAAAGAAAAAGCATGCGCGCGTGAGAGAGAGAGACAGATACTGGAAAAAAAAATGAAAAAAAAAAAAAAAAGAAGAGAAGACCCAGCGTGAATGGACCCCAAAGGCAAGATTTAAAAAGTATACAAACAGAAACAGACAAATAGAAAAAAAATGACATGACAAGGGAAAAAAGAACGCAGCCAAAATGAACCCCAAGTATAAGATTTATATACTACCAGAGCAAAAACAAATACACAGAAACAGTGATAGAAGAAAAGATGGGAGGGAGGTTATAAATTCTCTTTATCTTTATCAAAGATATCTCTTGATATCTTAAAGGACTCAAATTTCCTTAGATAAAGGTGGATTAAGCTTGTTCATATATAGGGGTAGCATTGATTGGGGAAAGGGGATTGCCTTGAATCAATCTCGATACAAATATAAATAAATAAATAAAATTGAAAAATAAGAAAGCATAAGAAAAACACAGGTAATGTTTCAAAAAAGTTCAATTTAAGATGTTATTATGGAATTTGTTGTACTTAACCTCTCATTGTGATGGTAAATAGGTTAAAAATATTTTTTATGTTTTTGAATTGAAATTGAAAATTGAAAAGAATGAGAATAGTAGAAATGAATTTCAAATAAAGTTGTATCTATGAAGTAGTGGTGTTTGTTTTGATTTTTTTTGTTTGTTTGTTTTGTTTTTTGTTTGTTTGTTTGTTTGTTTGTTTGTTTTGGTCTGCTTTCTAAGGGAGGGGCCTGCCACTTGATTTTTCTATCAGTCTTGCTAGAGTTGAGTCCTCTTACTCCTTCTCAAGGGTCTGGGCTCTGAGAAAACAGGTTTTTCAGGCTTTTGTTCTCTGGAATTTTTTGGGTTTTGTTTTGATTTGTTTTTCTCTCTTTGGTGGCTTTTGGCAGTTCTATGGAGGTTTAGAGGAAAGCAAACAGCACCCAGACCTCCGTCTTAGAGAGAAGCCTCAGTCTGTTCCCCTCTGGGTGCTCCAGAGTACATAAATTTTCCCTCTGCTACCTTAGGGC
>NW_022632217.1:4224-14540 GCF_010015895.1 Lontra canadensis | reverse complement strand
TGTATATATGCATGTATATGTATGTGTGTGCATACATGCATATATACATGCATATATATATATATATATATACATATATATATAAAATTCAGGTTCTATACCAAGATCTGCTTTTTAAAGGGATGTTAATGCTCTTTAATTTGGGGGAGGATGTTCTTGAGAATTCAGTATTAGTTAGATTTGGCTCTGAATGACAAAAAATCCAAAGCAAATTTCATAAACAAGAAATGGCTCTCCTTTGTAAATGAAGTCCAGATGTAAGCAGTTCAGGGCTGTTAAAACAGTTCCATAATCATGACAGACCTAGGTTTCTTCCACGTGTCCATGAACCTAGGTTTCTTAGTGGTTTCTTCACTAGCCTCAAATTTTGAGTTCACTTCATGGTCCACGTTGATGGCTCAAGCAAGCTCCAGCTGTTCTGTGCACTTCAGAGTCAGTACAAAGGAGGAAAGAGCAACATGCTCTCTTGCTGTAAGGATACTCTTCACAAGTCACATACAACATGCACTTCCATCCTTCATGAAGAATTTTTTCTCATGTCAATCCCTAGCTTCAAAAGTAGCTGGAAAATATATTTATTCCTAGTAGCCATATGTCCAGCTCAAAGTCAGGAGTCCTGTTGCTGAGGAAGGTGGGGAGAACAAATATGGAAGGACAGCTAACAGTGTCTCTTACAACTGTTCTGATACTTGTGTGAGTGCTGTTGTCTTTCCTGATATTAGTCAATATTTGCAAACCTGGATGACCATAATATTCTAGAGTTGTATATGCCTTTAAAATGTCAGTGCTCTCTATCCACTCTAACAGTCTTTGTTTTTTTAATAGTAACATTTCACTCATTTACATAAGATAATCTTAGATAAGTTTTATAGTTTTCCAATTGTCTCTTTGTTTTTGTATTCTTTTTTGTCTTCTTTTGGACTCATGAGGTTGTTTGTTTTCCAGGCATCTGTAGTATTCATGAGTATTTTTTTATTCTCATATCCTTCTATTACTTTAACTTTACATTATAAATAAAGTGTGTACGATTTATTATTCAAGGTTATCATACAGTTTATAACAATTCATACTTGACTTAATATCTCATATAAATTAAGACTTTTACCATTTCCTGGACAAATCAAGGCCCTTAGAATAACTTCAACACTATTGTTTTTTGTACTATTGTTTTCAAGCATTTCTTTATATTTTAAAACCCACAAGACATTACTGATTTATTAGCATGTATATTAGTTTGTATTTGTCATATGTACTCTTTGTATTGATTTGTATTGATCTTCACTCTTTGCATCTTTGACAGTTCTTGTCTTTCATCACAGAGAAGTGTCTTGCATCTTGGGTATTCCACTGTGTCTGTTGCAAAGAATCAGAGTTTTATTACCCTTCTAAGGAATGTATTCCTCTCCCCACCCTCCCTCAGCTGCTTTGATTTTCTGTTTTTGGTTTTAAAGCACTTTACTGTGGTGTCTCTAGGTGTGTATTTTGTTTGTTTGTTTGTTTGGAATTGTAAAACTACTTGAATCTGTGATTTGATGTCTTTCGTCATTTTTTGGAAAATTCTGAGGCATTAACTCTACAAATAGCACTATTGCTCCATTCCTTCTCTCCTGTTCTATTCAATTTTCACCATAAACCATATGTGTCTTAGATTTTCTGTGTTGTTCTTGTTTTATTCTTTTTTTCTCGTCATGTTTTTATCATTTGTGTTCTAGTAGTAATTTAATAACTAGAAAAATGTATTTTTCATACCTATAGTCTGGTCACGGGAAATTAAGTTTTTAAAATTTCAACTCATATTCATATTTTGTTACAGAACAGTATTATGGGGGTAAATAAAGGTATTTTAAGCATTAAAATATGCTATAATTCTGTGAGGAAAGTGAAACAAAAGTACTGACCCAATGAATAATGTTAAATTTCTGACTATTGAAGAGTTTGTTCTCATATTATTATATTGATGATGTTATCAGGAGATCAGTCGCCCTGGGGGTGGTATGACCACAGATGATACGATGATGGTGGTGGGAATCCAATTGCTATTGTATTTAGATCCTATTAGATACATTTAAAAGAAGGATATAACAGTTTTTAAAAATGTAAGTATAATATGCCACTGGAAATGATCTTAAACTTACCTATATTTATGATGGTAAATGTTAGTTATCAATTTAAAAATAATGTGAATACATATTTTCACAAAATGTGTTTGGAGGTATGCAAGCAATAAAGTTTGAAGATGCTGTTCTGACAGATGCTAAGTATAAGGGCGGTCTGTCAGGTTCCCATACCAGACCCACACAGATCTTTATGGACAGTTTTATAGAGATTTAAAAATATTTCTTGAGATTTGGTGATAGAGAATCTGACATGAATATCATGTCATGCTCTCTCTCTTCTAGGTGAGCTAGTCAAGGTATGGTGCTAGAAATGAGACTGCCTTACCTCTTGAGTCCAATCTTCCAAAGGCCCTGTGGTTAGGAGTCTAGCCATTGCTGGAAAAGAGAGAAATCAAACAGAAATCTGTGTTGTCCTCCTATAATCCCCTATAACAAAACTGACAGCCTTTAGGAAGTGGAAGTTTACATTTTCTATCAACAAAAGAATATAGATTTTGACATATCCTACTAGAAATGGTTTTGTAATTAATTGTCATGAGATTACAATTAATTACATTTTTGGGAAAACACTTTCCTTAATTCAGCACCTCCTCATGCCTACAAAACATGGAGCTTTGTCACGGTTGACTCACCAGTAGTTCTGAGGACAGTGCCTATAGAATGTCACATCTTTTTTTTCTCATCTTACTGTGCTGATAAGACCTCTTATTAAACAGTCTTCCTTGTTTCTTGATGGCTTTAAGATGGAATATTTTAAGTACTAAATGTGATACACATGTATAGTTTTGGGGTACATAATACTCTATATTAGGAAGTATCTTTCTATTCTTCGCTTATATTTTAATGTCCTGAATCGATTATGAGTTTTATCAAATGCTTTTTTCTAGATCTCTTTAAATGACAAGTTGTTTTTCCTTCCTCTATCCTTTAGTTGGATTACATAAATAGATTTTCTAATGTTGAACCATTCTTGCATTCTTGGGATAAGCCCTACTTGATCATGACAGTGCTATTATTACCAGTAATATATTTGTGAGTTTAATTTTTTTTCAAATTTTACATCTTTTGTTCACAAATAAAATCAACCTATGATCTTATATTTATTTATATTCATAAGTGAGTTTAACCTAAATTTTCTTCTGTTATTTCCATTTGGTTTTGCTATCAATGATGTACTACTATGATAAAATGACTTAGGATTCTTGAATGTTTGGTAAAACTCACTTATAAAATCGCCTGGTGTTTTTATTTTATGGGGTGGGGGTAGAATGGGCAGATACTCAACTAATTCAGTGGATTTAAATGTCATAGACTCTTTAAAGTGTTCTACTTTTCACAAGTTAGTAAGTTTTATTTGTTTAGGAAATTATCCATTTCATCTGTTTTCAAATTTATTGCTATAAAGTTATTCATGGTATTTTCTTATGATTTCTTAACTATTTATACTCTATTTGCAAATATGATCTTTTCATCCATAATATTTATTTGTGCCTCATTTCTCTTTTTCTTGGTCTACTTTATTAGATGTTTATCTTGTTAATTTTTCCAGAGAACATGTTTTTGTTTTTAACTCTTAAGATTCATTGTGTTTTATTAATTTCTTTTCCTTTTTTTCCCTTGTCTATTTAGATGGATTCCTTTGTCTTACTACTTTTTTTTATTATTTTTAATACTTCCAGATAGTTGATTCTTATCCTTTTTGTAACTTGTTGAGTTGAATATTTCCTTATTTTTTAATTATTTTTTGTTCTGTTTTCTGATATATGCATTTGAAGGTTGTATTTTTCTCCACATACTTGAACTATATTTTATAAGAGTTGACATGTGCTTTTTCATCTCATAATTTTCAATATGATTAACTTGACTCAGTTACTTCAAAGGGAGCAGTTTTTTTATTGTTTGTTAATGTAGGAAGCATTTTGGCTATCTCTTTTATTCTCACTTTTTGAAATAAATTTCTACATAAGCTTCATTGTGGTTACGATTTCTGTTTCATCATGGTCACTGTTTTTCCTCTGGCATGCGGTCATCCCTAGATGGGAATTATTAAGCCCACTTGGGGTGTGGAAGTAGGATCCACCTTTTGAAGGAATGAATATCAAAGAATTTGTAGACATAATTTTAAAATCCCTACAATGGAAATAATGCATATACAGATTTTGATGGAGCAGTTTTATGCCAAAAACAATGTTCTTTTTAATTTAGGATAGCTATAAAAGAGAAATGGATTTCAACTTGGTTGAGACAACTATATAATTTAGGATTATATCCAAACTGTGATATGCTATCAAAGAGCCTATGGTTAATTTATACACACACACAGTCTTTATACTAACTGAAACACACAAGCTGATACTAAACTATACTTCATCAGAACAATGCATTCTTTTTCTCTTTGCTGCCTATCCTAAGTTAGGATTTAGATACATTGGACACTCCATGCTGTAATTCACTGTAAGTGTCCTACAATGGCATCAAATCTTTTCAAAGTCCTTTAAATTTTGATGACATTTGTTTAAACTCAGAAAACTAATGAACGAAAATGGGATTTACTCTACACCAGGAGCCAGGGAGACACCAGCCACTTAGCAAATCCACTAAATAAGAGACCTACTTCAAAAATTCCTAATTATTTTAGTAAGACTGCTCAAAGACCATTGTTTCAGTACATGCTACTGCGGAAAGCATGTTTATCACTTTGTGAAGCATGACTTTTCTTTTAAGTAATTCAAGTGATTATTCTAAAATAATTTCATTTTCCATTCCAGTGTTTCTTATTTCACATGTGAGAAGCAAAGCTACATTTATTGCTGTGTTTCATTAGCAGAACTTCGGAGTTAATTGATGCCAGTTTTATATTAAGGTAGTCAGATACATCAAAATAAATTAAGTCAATGCCAAAATTGGGTCAAAACTTTAAAAATTCACTACAAGGAACTGAATAAACGTTTTGGAAATTCATTATGTTGAAGATTCAATGTCTGATAATATTGTGCATGTTATAAATGAAGTTGAAAAGCTCCACACTGAATATAAACCTGATTGTTTTGATGGTTTTATTAGTTATCTATTACTGTGTAACAAACCATACCTAACATAGAAGCTTGAAACAACAAACATCTATTACCTAACACAGTTTCTGTATGTCAGGAATTTGAGGATGGCGTATCTGGGTAGTTCTATCAGGAAATTGAGGTCAGAAACTTTGGCTGCATCAGCAGTCATGATGTGAAGGCCTGACTGGGTTGGAGGATCCTCTTCCCAATGATTCAGTCACGTGGCTGTGGGCAGGAGACTGCTACCTCAACACATGATTGTCTCCATTGGGCCACTTGAGTGTCCTCACAAACATGGTGTCTGGATTCCTCCAGAGTGCGTGATCCAAGACAGTAAGACAGACGCTGTAATGCTTTTTATGACCAACTGTCAAAGTCTATGTCATCACTTTTGGATTCTTTATGACCAGCACCCATAACTGTGGCACACTTCATTAATGATTACTTTAACCTGAAATAGAAAAGGTCTGCCGGGTGCTTAGGGACTGACATAGCCTCCCTCCTGAGAACAGAGACTGGCACCAGCTGTCAATTCTCTGACTTCTGTGTGAAATATTATGGTGAGATGCTTAGCTAGCACCAAAGCAAGGGATTTAATGGCCATTGGTTCAGGCTTTCATCTTTGGTCCAACATAGGTATCCTTGGGGCCAGTTCAGGGCTAGACCAGTCCTCAAGATAGTGTCCCCCTTTCCTTTACTCAGAGACAGGGGAGTTGCCCAGACTTCTACCTTCATCACTGCACCCGTGAAAGATGGGCATCCCTTCAAAAAGCCTATATTCCTAAGATTATCAGTGCTGGCTGCGTAACAGAGTCATACAGGGAGTTTTGAAAGCATACCAGTTGTCAGTTCTCATTCCCCAAGATACTTATTCAGTGGTCTATGATGGAGCCCCAGCATCACTGTAGTTTGAAATATATTCAGGTATTTACAGTGTGCAGCAAGAGTTGAGAAGCATTGCTCTATTTTCTTCCTGAGTACCAAAAACAGATGTTGGCAAACTTTCTGTAAAAGGTGAAACAGTAAATATTTTAGGCTTTCAGTCAACTATTCAACTCTGCCAGCATATCAAAAAAGCAAATGAGTGAGTGTGGCTGTGGTCCAGTAAAATCTCTTTTATGAAAATGGGGTGGGCCAGATTTGGCTTGTGAGCTGTGATGTGCCAGCCCTTGAGCTAGATCAACAGAACATGAAGAGCACCCTGAAGCTACAACCAAAGGCTCTGGTAGGGTCACTAAGCTGCAGGAGTCTCACTGGTGTGTCCTGAATTCTGGCAATGGTAGAAAGTTTAATTTCCCTAATCTCTACCCATTTGAACTAGCTGCTTGGTGGAGGCCCACTGGTGGTGTCATTTGTCTTGAAGAATAGGACTGGACCTAGCCTTCTACGAGAATCCCTACCATTACAATATTTTGGCAGGGTCGTGCTGGGGAGATAATCTCTGAGCCAGAAAGACCCTATCTCCAGGACAGCTGTGATACTCACTGCTCAGTCTCACCAGGCACGCACTGCCACTGCTCTGGGTCCCTGGCTTCCTTTCCCCCACTTGGCTGAAGATCCATGTCAGAAGACAAGCCTTCATAGGTCTCTTCTAAATGTTTCTTCATGTCTTGCAAGCAAGGCCCAAACTTCCCTTTGCTCTAGGTTATATATTCAAGAATATGTGTCTGGAAAACATCCTTGGAAGATAGGAATAGTGTCTCCAAAGCAAAGAGAAGACACTTGCAGAGCAAAAAGCAGACTTTCTTACTTTTAAGTCTCATAAACGTAGTGTCTCTCCACAGCAATGTGAAGGCACACTTAATGCCAATAATAAAAAATAGGATTCCCTGAGCTCAGGGTTTCTCTCCAAGGATGCAACCCCTGTATGTGCAGGGTTCTGTCGGGGCCCATCTATAGGACTCAGTGTCCTATGGGACTCAGGGTCCTATTGCTCCCATAGGACTCATGGTACAGGAGAAACAGATGAATGTATGCTGATACTCATACAAATCACTATGCTGAGTAATAAAGTTCTTTGTCTCTGACCCAGAAGCTTTCTTCTGCCACACATGAAACTGTCAGACTGACCACTTAGCTTTAGGTAGGGTAAAAGCTCAGATCCTTTCCATTCTGCACGGTGCAGTGTCCTGCAGTTTTCCCTCCTTTGTGCTGGCTGGCCAGAGCCAGTGGGCCTTCATGTGATAGTCCACTCCCAGAACATTGTTCTGGCACGTTTTCACATGCACTCTCATAGTACCCACAGAAGCTGAGAAACAAGCAATCCTCCTTGGTGACCACAGAGAGCTCTTGCCTCTATCTCACTCCTACCCCAATCTTCATGCATGAGGTATTCTTGCCAGTCCCACTGCTTCTGCCAGTGAGCTAGGCCAATGTGGTTGGAGATTTCTGAAGAAGATGGGGAGGCTCAGTCCAAGTTGTTTTCACTGTGCGATCTTGAAGAAAACTCAAATCCAGGACATGCTCAGACAGCCACAGCCAGAAGATGAAGCTAAAGGTATGACCAAGAATTCCTTCTCTATGTCCTCAGAAGCCAAGGTGGTGGCTCAGGTCATGTTCCATCAGAATAAAGGCCCTCTGAATATTTTATGGATGCACCTCACAGACTCAAATAATCTGGCCTCCAGGAAGCTTAAGGGCTTCCTTAAGGGCATCCCCCCTAAGGCATCTCAGCACAAGACCAAGTAATGAAGAAGTTATCTTGAGATATGTGTGTCACATACTAATGGAATTAACCCCAAAAGATTGTTGGGAGACTTTATAACATTTTAAAGAGACTTATATCAGTGTGAATAGTTTGAACTCTAAAGGACAGAACATACAAAATGAAAAAGAGGTTTTGGACCTCTACACATCTATAAAGCAGGATCCAGCCAGAGAAAACTACCCAGATGCAATCACTTGCTACTTCAGTGATGAAAGAAATCAGAGGACAAACCAAGGGCTTAGTTGAGGGACCAGGAGACATGACAAGTCAATTCTGGGCTTTAGTAGGACCAAGTCCAACATTTGCTTGGCTGAATTTCAGAACTGCTATGGACCAGTAACCCCTTTGCGTCTCTCATTTTCTGTGCCTTTGAATAGTAATACCCATAGCATTTATTGTACACTCAGTCCAACATTGTACACTGGATGTGGGGGAAGGGACAACATATCTCTCTAACACCTGGGTCTACAGATAAAGAGTTCTGTATTTGCTGCAGTTAAGGAACAATACCTAAGGGGTCTCATCCACTCCTAGACCTGAGGGGTTTTTTTGTTGTTGTTTGTTTGTTTTTACTAACATATAATGTATTATTTGTTTCAGGGGTACAGGTCTGTGATTCAACAGTCTTACACAATTCATAGCACTCACCATAGCACATGCCCTCCCAAGTGTCCATCACCCAGCCACCCCATCCCTCCAAACTCCCTGCACTCCAGCAACCCTCAGTTTGTTTCCTGAAATTAAGAGTCTCTTATGGTCTTTCTCCCTCTCTGGTTTCATATTGTTTCATTTTTTTCCTCTCTTCCCCTATGATCCTCTGTCTCATTTCTCAAATTCCACGTATTATTGAGATCATATGATAAATGCTTTTCTCTGATTGACATTTTATTTAACATAATACCCTCTAGTTCCATCGATATTATATATTGTTGCAAATGGCAAAATTTCATTTTTTTGTTGGCTGCATAGTATTCCATTGTGTGTGTGTAATATATATGTATATATACATGTGTGTATGTGTTTATATATGTGCATATCTATATATACATATCTTTATATACATATACATATGTATGTACATATGTATATACATAATTTATATACATAAAGATATATACTTATCTTTATATACATATAGATATGCATATATATATATATATATATATATGACACATCTTTATCTGTTCATCATTGATGGACATCTAGGTTCTTTCCATAGTTTTGCTACTGTGGACATTGCTGCTATAAGCATGGGGCACAGGTATCCCTTTGGATAACTACATTTGTATCTTTGGGGTAAATACCCAGTAGTGCAATTGCTGGGTGGTAGTGTAGCTCTATTTTCAGCTTTTTGAGGAACCTCCATACTGTTTCCCAGAGTGGCTGCACCAGCTTGCGTTCCCACCAACTGTGTAGGAGGGCTCCCCTTTCTCCGCATCCTTGCCAACAATTGTCGTTTCCTGACTTGTTAATATTAGCCATTGTGACTGGTGTGAGGTGGTATCTCTTTGAGGTTTTGATTTGTATTTCCCTGATGAGTGATGTTGGTCACTTTTTCATGTGTCTGTTGGCCATTTGGATGCCTTCTTTGCAGAAATGTCTGTTCATGTCTTCTGCCCATTTCTTATTTGGATTGTTCTTTGGATGTTGAGTTTGATAAGTTCTTTATAGATTTGGATACTTGCCCTTTATCTGATGTGTCATTTGTAAGTATCTTCCTCCATTCTGTCTGTTGTCTTTTGGTTTTGTTGACTGTTTGCTTTCCTGTGCAAAAGCTTTTGATCTTGATGAAGTCCCAATAGTTCATTTTTGCCCTCACTTCCCTTGCCTTTGGTGATGTTTCTAGGAAGAATTTACTGTGGCTGAGTTTGAAGAGCTTGCTGCCTGTGTTCTCCTCAAGGATTTTGATGGATTCCTATCTCACATTGAGGTCTTTCATCCATTTTGATTCTATTTTCCTGTGTGGTGTAAGGAAATGGTCCAGTTTCATTCTTCTGCATGTGGCTGTCCCATTTTCCCAACACCATTTGTTGAAGAGGCTCTCTTTTTTCCACTGGACATTCTTTCATGCTTTGTCAAAGATTAGTTGACCGTAGAGTTGAGGGTCTATTTCTGGGCTCTCTATTCTGTTCCATTGATCTATGTGTCTGGTTTTGTGCCAGTACCATACTTAGACCTGAGTTTTTAGCCCCACTCTACACTGGTGCCTTATTAATGTGCCAGTCACTACATCTTGGGTTCTCCACTTGAGCATATTTATGATAATTTGCACATCATCTGTCTGCTACCTTACATACACTAGGGCCATTTAGTAGGGCGTCTGACTGGCTTAGACCATGTAGCATGTGACTCTTGATCTTGGGGCCATGAGTTCAAGCTTCATGTTGGGTGTGGAGGTTGCTTAAGAATAAAATCTTGAAAAAAAAAAAAAAAAAA
>NW_022632217.1:0-4124 GCF_010015895.1 Lontra canadensis | reverse complement strand
AATGGGGTGAGAATTTGGGTGGCTTCACATGGCCCACAGAATGCAACAGAGTTGCATCAAGTTGTAGGAGATACCAGCTTCCATCTTCGTCTCTGGCTCTCAGATCCTGTCTCTGGGAGAACCCATGCTATAAGCAGCCTTATGGAGAGGCCCAAATGCCAAAGAACTAAATTCTCCTAACAGCCATATGAGTGATCTTAGAAGTGGATCATTAATCTCCATTTGAGTCTTGAGATAACTATGACCTTAGCTGAACACTTTATTGTAACCTCAGAGACCCTGAGCTTGAACCACCCATATAACCTCCCAAATTCCTGACCCTCCAAAATAAAGGTTTGTTGTTTTATGTTGCCATTTGGGAGAGGTGGTGGTGGTACTTTGTTATGCGGGAATAGATAACTATAATAAAAACATGGACATTAATGTAGCTGTCAATCCGCTTTAAAAAAAATTAACAATGGGCGCCTGGGTGGCTCAGTGGGTTAAGCCGCTGCCTTCGGCTCAGGTCATGATCTCAGTGTCCTGGGATCGAGTCCCACATTGGGCTCTCTGCTCAGCAGGGAGCTTGCTTCCCTCTCTCTCTTTGCCTGCCTCTCTGTCTACTTGTGATCTCTCTGTCAAATAAATAAATAAAATCTTTAAAAAAAAATAGTAATGTTTGAAGCCTCATACACCACGTGTGCATCTCTCTAATTCAATCCGCTGGAGCAAGTTCTCTGCTCAAGGGCTCATGTGATTGGATTGGGTCCATCAAGATAACCTAAGACAGTCTCCCTATGTTAAGGTTCATAAATTCAATTACAGCTGTAATGTCCCCATGTAATGTAACATATCCACAGGCTCTAGGGAGTAGTGCATGGACCTCATTCTGCCTACTGTAATGTGTGTGTACATCTCTAAGTAACATATAAATGATTTTTTTAAACTATTAAATATCTTTTTATAAATATTTCAATTTGAGTTTTCTGTTTAATATTTTGTACAATTTATTTATGTTGATGAATAATTCACTTATATTCACTGATACATTAGCACTACTAATTTATCCATTGGTCAATGGTCAATGAATATTAGGTTGCTTCCAGCTTTTCCTATTATGGATAATGTTGCTGTAAAGTATTTTTGTATATGCCTGTTGGTGTTCTAGTATCAGTATCCAGAAGTGGAGTTTCTAGATGATACAGTATAATTATCTTTCACTTTATTTGATAATGCCAAATTGCTTTGCAGAAAGGTTGGGCCAGTTTGCTTAATTATTATTGTTGAATAATCCTTGACCACTGGGTAGTTGAAGCTCCTCATACTCTTATTTGAGAGTATATTGGTAGTTCTTGTCATTTGTTCTAGATCCATGAAAAACCCTCCTGGGATTCCTTTTCTTAAGATTTTATTTATTTGAGAGAGAGAGAGGGAGAGAGAAGGAGCAGAGGGAGAGGGAGAAGCAGACTCCATGCTGAGCAGGGAGCCCAATGCGGGACTCTATCCTGGAACTCTGTGATCATGACTGAGCTGAAGGCAGATGCTTATCTGAGCCACCCAGGCACCCCACCCTCTTGGGATTTTGACTGGAATAGTACTGTATCTACAGGAAGAATTGGTATATTTAAGATTCCGAGTCTTCTTATTCTTGAACATTCTTGAGTAACTCTCAGTTTGTATAGGTCTTTAAAATGTATTTTAATCAAATTTTAAAAATATATGCATGCTAGTCTTGTGCAGATGTTAGATTCACTTCACAGTGACTAACTGTGTCTTCGTTGTAAATGGTTTTATTAAAGCACAATTTTCTTCTTTTGGGGGCCAAGTGCATAGAAATACAAATGATTTTTGAATATTGATCTTATAGGCAACTGATTTCCTAAGCTCTTTATTCTTGCTAATATTTTCTCTGTAGCTTCTTTGGAGTTTTCTTGGTAAATGATCATATCATCTGCTACATCTGCTAATAATTGCAATTTTGTTCAACCTTTCCTATCCTTTTTCATTTATTTTTCTTATTTTGCTGGCTAGAAACTCCAGTGGAAATATTGAATAGGAGTGGTGATAGGTGGCATCTTTATCTTGTTGATTTTTAAAGGAGATGGTGGATGATTCCAGAGTTTTTCCTTAAGAATATTTGCCATAGTTTTTGGTATACAGGTCATGTCAGGTCAAGGAAGCTCTTACTCAACCCAATTTTCTGAGTTTATTAAATCTTAAAAATGGGTTTCCACATCTGCTGAGGTGATAATGTGGGTACCCCCCCATTTAATATATGAGAATGATGAATGGAATTTATAAATTTTTCTATTAAACCATGCTTACACTCCTGGGATAAACTCAACTTGGTCATGGGGTGTCATCTGTTTTATATATACTGCTACACTTAGTTTGTTGAAGTTTCATTATTTTTTTCCTCAACATTGATGTGACTGTTGATAATTTTCCTTTTTTATACAATCCTTACCTGGTTCTGTTACTAAGGTTAAACTTTCCTCATAGAATTAGTTGGGGAAAGAGTCATCTCTTCTTCTTGGGCATACAGTTCAACTCTATTGGTTAACATCTGACTGAAAATTGGCCAATGGAAGGTGAAGTGACATAAGCTATTTCTAGGACCAGTTCATAAAAATCTCCCATGCATAATCCACCGTTCTTTTTTTCCCTAACCATGTTCGCTTAAAAGCTGAACAAAATGGTGGTACAAAAATAGAAGAACCTCAAGTCTCTGAACAATTGAGGGAACAGAGAGCACACTCCACACTCTAGACAAAACACATAAAGTGAACAGGTAATCAAAACTTCTATTGTGTGTCACTAATAAAGAACTTGGCACATTGAAGTGAACTGCAATTTCGATAAAATCCCAAGATATGTCATATTTAGTCATTTGCAGGGTAGGGAAAGGTGAAGGAACTGATGACAGAAACTGATTAGATGGTAGCCCATGTTATATATTGGCAAAACAATTGGTAGAACAGTGATTGGAGATATTTAAGTACTAGCTGAGCTTTAGGAGGAGAGGTTGCAAAACTGTGACTCTCTTATATGTTGATTGCCACTAACTACATTTGGCAAAGTGTGATCGGGAAAAACAGACCTGTTTATAGGAAACAATGGAAGGTCACAGAGAGTCTAGAAATGTAAGGTACTGAATGATTGAAAACTTCAGTCTCTAGATCCCAGATAGTAAGAATAATTCAGTTTTATTAAGAACAGATCAAGAATGCTGTCTTCTCACCCAGTTCTACCATTTAATTGAGATCAAGGCACAGGTACAAAGTAAAGCTATAAAGCAGGTTTAAGAACTATTCCTAGGAACAACTACGTTGGATGTAGTGAATGGCAAATGAGACTGTCAGCAAATATATCAGAAACCTACTAAGTTTTTGAAGAAATCTATTGTGAAAGAAACCCAGTGTTTACCCTCCCCCCACCAAAAAAAGGCCCAACAAACAAACAAACAAACAACACACCTTATGACTCTTGAATGTGCCTTAGAGCAGCCCTTCATTGGGCAGGAAGCTGATGGCAAAATTTCTCACCCTCAAGATGTAACTCTAGGAATGTTTGCTTATTTAAAGATTTTATTTATTTATTTGACAGAGAGAGAGTGCAAAAGCACAGGCAGGGGGAGGGACGGAGGAGAGAGAGAACCAGACTCCCTGCTGAGCAGAGAGCCCAATGCAGGGCTCAATTGCAGAACCCTGAGATCCTGACCTGAGCCAAAGGCAGATGCTTAACCTACTGAGCCACCGAGGCTCCCCTGAAATACACCTTTTAGAACTTCATTTATTGTCCATCTCTGGTTGGTAAACTCCCTCATTTTTATCTATTTTTAAAACCTGACTTGCCAGAGTTCTGTTGGAACACAACAGAGTGACCATTACTCCCAACACTTTGAGGATGTTCCTACACTAGCTTCTGGCTTCCTTTGTTGTGAGGGTATTACTCCATGAGCTTTTGGCTTCCGCTGTTGCTGTTTAAGAAATCTGTTGTTACTTTAATTATAGCTCCTTTATAGCAGTATTGGCAAACATATTAAAGGGATAAATGGTAAATGTTTTGTGCTTTGTGGGCCATGTAGTTTCTGTGGTGTAGGCTCAACTACTCAACTCTGCCTCTGTAGGCCAAAGCAGCCACAC
>NW_022632216.1:0-14541 GCF_010015895.1 Lontra canadensis | reverse complement strand
AATTTTGGGTGGACATAGCTCAGCCCATAACACACACTGTATACAAAGTCTATTCCACTGGAGTAGACTTAAATTCAAGAACAAAACATAATAGCAGCAAGTATAAGCAATCAACTTTCTGAGTACAGGGAAGGGAAAGATTTTTTATTGAGATATTAGATATTTTAAATTTAATATCTAGTTCTGAAAGATAACTTAAAGCATATAAAATTAATTTTAGGATTTAAAGTTAAACATTAAATATGTTAAATATCTCTTATCTATACTTATATCCAATAAACAAAATTTTAAAAATCATTAATAATCAGGAAAATGCAAATCAAGACTTTATGTTATGTTCATTTTGACATACTGGTATTTTAAAAATGAGTAAAACTAGCAAATCCTGCCAGTAATCTTTGATGAAGGTTTAAATGTTTCTCAAAATATTTGATCAAGACCTTTATTCACTCATCAATCTATTTCTCCACCTACCTACCTCTCCATCTACCTATTTTCTGGATATGGTAATAACAATGTTTGAGAGCAACCTTCCCTACCCAACTCATTGTTGCATAAAGGGCAAGTGTTAATTTACTGCAGTGGACTTAGGGCTCCCTCTCCTGGTATAACAGGATAATGCCAATCAAGGCTATAAAGCTTTTCTGATTGTTTCAAATGTAGAGGTCCCGTTATGTCCTATCTACCAAGTCAGCAGGTGCAGCTAAAACCTGAGGAGTAATCTCACATTTGAATCTATCTTCAAGGGCGCAATTATTTTCTAAAGTCAATTACTTAATAATGTAAAGATAGCAAAATTATTAAGTAAAGGCAACACAAAGAAAAACAAGTTTCTTGGAAGTGGAAAAACCTGTCAGTGACATCTACACAAAAATATTTTTGAAGAACATTTTCCTCTCTTTCCCTTTGAATCCTTGCAGTTGGCTTATCCTCCATACATATGCTTCTGAATTTCCTTTTAAGACCATTTCTTCAAAAGCATGTGTGAAAAAGGTAATAGTGAGGACGTTTTTCCTTGATGCTATACAGACATTTTGAGTTGATGAAGCTGCTGTCTCTACCCTCCTCTGGCCAGCTTAATAGTCCTCTAAGTTTTAGCAAGCACCTTTAACCTGTGGGATGGATGAACTAAGCCTTTCTTTGTATATCTATAGATCATGCATTGTTTCCTCGATGACCCTCTTGTACAACCTAGCACTGGAGAACCAATCCACAACCTGTGAGCACCATGATGTAAGAGAGTCTGCAGCTGGCCCCATGGAGTCTGCATGCGATCAAGAAGTGTTACATAGAGTTCCTCTTTCACTGATTAACTTCCCTAAACTTCCATTAAAAATCTCGGGGCCAGGGGCGCCTGAGTAGCTCTTAAGCCTCTGCCTTCAGCTCAGGTCATGATCTCAGGGTCCTGGGATCAAACCCTGCATCTGGCTGTCTGCTCAGCAGGGAGCCTGCTTCTCTCTCTCTCTCTCTCTCTCTCTCTGCCTACTTGTGATCTCTCTCTCTCTGTCAAATAAGTAAATAAATCTTAAAAACAAAAACAAAAACAAACAAAAAAAACTCTGGGCCAGGCAGAACCCTCAGAGTTGGTTTTTGGAGAAGAGTCCTCCTTCTCCCTAAGTGGCCAGCCTCCTGAATAAAGCTCATATTCCTTCCCAATCACAAGTTGTGCTCTTGAGTATTGGCTTTTCCAGAATGTGGCAGCTGAATTTGGGTTTTTCGGTAATACTGAGACGCTTTAAAGTTTTCATCACAGACTCCATGATGAAATCCCATTCGGAATGCCTGGGTGGCTCAGTTGGTAAAGCGTCTGTCCCTCTTCTCCCTCTCCCTCTGCCTGCTGCTCCTTGTGCACATGTGCTCCCTCTCCCTCTCTCTGTCAAATAAATAAAGCCTAAAAAAAATTAATGAAAAAATCTCATTCGATTGGAATGTTCTGTGCATTAACATAAGCCCCTTTAAGACATTTAAAAACATAAATCTTTTTAAAAACATTTTCTTGTGAGTAAAGAACCCTCTTCTGTCAGTCTGTGTTAATACTGACATTTTAGGAGATCACATTTCACCATTTTAAAAGACCATTTGAAAAAACTGGTTACTTAAAGTTCATAAATCTTGAAAAACTACTTTATTGGGAAATTTATGGGTATTGCAAGTGGGAAATTAAAAGCCAGGGGAAAAAATAATAAAAGCCAGCTAAAAGAAATCTGGCTAGATTTTGTTTTAGCTTCCCACCAAAGCCATTAATGCAACACAAAGACACAAGTGAAGTTTACCAGAGCTATTCCAAAACATGGCTTTTTTAAAACACAATAAACAGTTAAAGTTATTAAGCTTCTAAATGTATTTATCAAACTCAAGCTGCACAAACAAAGGGTATTTAGCACACCAAGAGAGAATGCACTGGATCTCTTTCCATGCACAGGTATTAACTAGCTCCTTCCTAGGGACTTTGGCTGTTGCTGTAACCCCAGGCACATCTTCTCCTGGGATGTTCCAGGGTCCTCACAAAGGTAGGCACACAAACAGGAGTGGAAAGCTGCTTTCCATTTCAAATATGCTACTCTTGGGTGCTTTTCTGCCCCACCCAGGAAAGCCTTTTCCACAGGAGGCAAGAAGAGTTACAACTTAAATTTGTTTCCATGCTTCAAACACAAGCCTCTCTGGAACAACCAATTAGCAGGGGGTTTCACCTAATGCTTCCCTTGCCCACCTTATACTCCACCTGCCCCCACAAAACAGAGTTGTTTCCATGAACTAGAGGCTTTCCAAAGACATATTTATACTCCACTAATTTGTTAAGAAATTTTTGGCAAGTTATTTTGAGACTTCTCCCATCTAGAATCTGGAGATATTACAGACCAGGCAGGATTATTGCAAGAATTAAATGAAATAGTCCACATAAGATGCTTTGAAAGTCTTAGAATATATTGTGTTGAGTAAATATTAACTTCCTACAGCAATGCCTCTATCAGTTTAGCGCTTCTCCTTTGTAATCTAGCAAATCATCTGAAAGGAAAATGGATCATAAAACCACAGACTTGGACTTCACTTTCAGTAAAATTAGGGAGAAGGACTTCAAATTATTTGTAAGATCCACCAGAAACAACCAGAGTCACTCTGAATTTCTGTTTTAAAGTTTATCTTAAATAACAATTGGGTCACATAAAAATACAAATCTAAATTTTTGAATATAGTGAACAAATTTAGGGTGTACACAGCTAATACTGTGGTTTTCGACTGTGACAAATTTGCCCCCCACAAGGGGACCTTGGCAATATCCAAGGACATTTCTGATGCATTGCTGGGGATGGGGATGCAAATGGTCTCCAGTAGACAGCGATCAGGGATGCTGCTAAACAAGATGTGTGAGAAAGCCCTCTTACCACAAATAAGTACTTGGCCCCAAATGTCCATAGCTCTGGGGTGGGAAACTCTGAACTAAAATACCCAGAGGCAAATTTGTATTCTTAAATATGTCAATAAATGAAGAAGGAAAATAAATCTATTTAAAAACTAATAGAACAGAGTAACTGTTAACTAGCCCACACCCTCCCCTCTCCCTCAAAAACAGAGCCTAAAAGATAGAAAATCTGCTTACACAAAATAAACACAGAGAAAATTCAAAGAATAATTAGAGACTTCTTATTCCACATAAATAAGATGAGATGGATTCTCTTCTAAGGTTGACCCCAGAAAAATTCAGAAGTTTAAGTAGATCAATTTCTATACAAGTAGTGTAGGAAATTGTCAAAGAACTGCCCCCCTAAAAAGACATCAGTCCTAGATGGTTTCACAGGGCAAGTTTGTGAAGCTATCTAAGTTAAAATAATTCCAGTGCTATTAGGCTGATTCAGATCATAGAATACAAATGGAGAATTTATTTTTATAAAGCAACCATAACATTGACATCAAGACCTGACAAAGACTATGTAAACAAACAAATAAAAAAGTACAGATAGTCTCATGAATATTTATGGAAAGTTTAAAATAAGATATTAGGAAACAAAACCTAGCAGCACAGTAACAGAATATTACCTCACAATGAAGTAAAATTTATCCCACGAATACAAGAATGTTGCCATATTGAGAAATCAATATCACTGAGCAAGACACATAATGCAATATTAAAGATATCTATCGATAGACATCAAGAGAAAATCATCATTTTCACAATTACATAAAAGGCATTCCACAAAGTCAGCATCTATTTTTAATAAAAACAATCAAATTAAAAATCAATAGGTATTTACCTACAATGATAAAATACAACTCTTATTTCAAAAGCTAACATTGCGTTTTATGGGGAAACACTAGAAGCTCTAGAACTCCAGATAGGAAACAGCAGGGATGCTCACCTTTACCACTATTACCACTCTACCAGAAGGACTGAACTTTGTTAATTAAAGAAGAAAGATTACAGGTATTAAAGTGGAAAAGAACTAAAAGATCATGATCTCCAAATGATGTGAGTATATTCCTGGAAAATCCTAGAAAATAAATTTAAAAAGAATCAGTTATGAAGAGTAGAATTCAGTAGCAGGATAAAGAAATTGATACACAAAAATCGACAGCAGTCAGAAAATGAGATGGAAGAAAAGATCTTACAAAGCAACAATAACAAAAAGTTAACCCACTTGAGAACAAATAAGAAATGTACAAGACTTGTATGAAGAAAACTCTTGAACAAATGGAAATTTGTACCAATTTCATGGAGAGGAGGATACAATATATGTTAAATCTGTCAATTCTCCTTAGATTAAACTACAAATTAACCCAAATAAAGTTACAAAAAAAATCTAGGCAAGAAGATTCTAAAGATTATATAAGAAATTATCAGGATTATCAAAGAAAACCTTAAAAATAAAGACAAATTGCAGGACTGGGGTGGTGGTGGGGGGGGGCAGTTAGCCTTACCAGATACCAAACCATACCATAAAGCTTTAGTAACTAAAACAACATGATCCTGGTACATGAATGTTAAGGTAAATCAGTGGAACATAAAGTTCCAGAAAAAGACATACGTATATAGCATTTTAATATATCATGAAGGTGTCAAATGAAATCACTAGAGTATTTCAAATACTAGAGTATTTCAAATGAAATACTCTACCAAAATCACTATTTGGGTAAAGTATTTACTAAATGCCACAGAGTTAACTTGCTAATGTTCAGAAAGAAAGAAAATGGATCCTTAATTTATACCTGGCTTAATTCCAAATAGATTCAAGTTTGAAATACAAAATATGAAATCCAACAACAATATGGGAGAAGTCATTATAGCCTTGGGATGTGGTAGATCTTTTCACTATTATACAAAATGCAGGATCCACAAAATAATAGATCCACTAATGCAACTCTATATAAACAAAACCTTTTTGTTAAAAAAAAAATTAGGTCAAGTCTAAAGATAAATAACAAACTGGAAAAATTATCTCCAACATACCACACAAAAAGGTTTATCTTCCCATTAAATTAAGAGCTTATAGAAGTTGATGTTAAAAAGGCCCATTAGGGGGGCGCCTGGGTGGCTCGGTCATTGAGCATCTGCCTTCACCTCAGGTCACAGTCACAGGGTCCTAGGATCGAGCCCCGCATCAGACTCCCTGCTTGGTGGGGGGTCTGCTTCTTCTTCTCTCTCTCTGCCTGCCACTCCTCCTGCTTGTGTGCTTTCTATCTCTGTCAAATAAATAAATAAAATCTTAAAAAAAAAAAAAAAGACCCATTAGGGGGTGCCGGGGTGGCTCAGTTGTTGAGCATCTGCCTTGGGCTTGGGTCATGATCCCAGTATCCTGAGATCAAGCCCAATTGTTGGGCTCCCTGCTCAACAGGACACCTGCTTCTCCTTCTCCAGCTTCCTCCCTGCTTGTGTTCCCTCTCTCGCTCTATCATAGATAAATAAAATCTTAAAAAAAAAAAAAAAAAGATCCATTAGGCAATAGAAAGCAAATGGTTCTTCTATTGGCTCATCTGCATTCCTAAGAAGAGAGACTGAAATCAAAACTATACTGACATTTCCTACCTATGGAATTGGCAAAATCCACAAGGTTTGTGTGAACATACTAAATTGGTCAAGTGTTGGAGGAACAGGTACTCTGGTATATTGCTGGTGGGAAAGCAAATGGGTACAATCTCAGTGAAAGGTAATCTGGTAGAATCTATCACAATTAGAAAGTCATGGACATCCTTACTTCTAGCAATTTATCCTGTGGAGACAATCCAACATATAAAATGATGAATAACAGGCATTAACAAATAAAGCAGCCCGATGGCCACATTTCGTCCAATGTCTGCTTTTGCAAATAAGGTTTTATTGTAAAACAGCCACACCTGTTTGCTTATACATTGTCTCGGGTCCCCTTTATGCTGTAACAGCAGAGTTGAATAGCTGTGACGGAGTCCATATGGCCTACACAGCCTAAAATATTTACTATCTGGCCCTTTGTAGAAACGGTTTGCCAACTCCTGGTATATAGGGTTATTTACTGCAGCATTGTTTCTAACAACTAGAGACTAGAACAAACCTAAGCACCTCCAGCAGGGGGACTGATTAAATAAACAATGGTACATTCATATTGACGAGAACATAGGCAACTGTATAAACAAAGTGAGGCTTTTGAAGTCTGGATGTGGTAAGGTCTCCAAAAAAATATTATGAAAAGCAAGTAGGACAGCATATGGTAGAGTAAAGTATGTTGCCTTGGAGACAAAAGGGAAGGAAAAAAAATAATTTTACAGCCTTAAATATGCATAAAGCATCACATTTCTAGGAGGAAACGTTGATCGCTTTTTTATAGGTTTTACTGTTTGAAGTAAGAAAACAGATTACCTATTGAAAAATACAGACAAAAATACATTTTTTAGTGACAGGGTGCAGCTCCTCAAAGAGGACTTCCTGTCCACCCTTCTGTTACTACCATCTGGTTAACATTTCTGATGTATACCTTCTTTATATATTCTAACTATTTGGTTATTATTTTTCTTTGACAGAGGTATGAAAGCTCTGTGAAGATAGGTACCCTGCTTTCTTCAGTGCTCTATTCCAGTGTCTACAATAATACATGGCACAGAGTAGGAACTCAATTATTTTCCAGATAAACCAATGCATAAATATAAAACTACTGAGAAGAGTAGCCAGATCTTAGATTTGATCTTGCATAAATTACTGAGCCTCGCTGTGCCTCAGATTCCTCTTCCATAACATGTAGATTATTTTATTAGGTTGTGATTCAATCAGCCAAGGCACAGAATGTGCTAGAAGCATGTTTTTGACACACAGTAAGAGATCAATAGTGTTAGTTACTACTTAAGATTCAGAAGAAAGGAAGGGGCAAGACAAAGCATTAGCAAAGGTGAGAGGAATGGAGAGAAATTTAAACCAAAGCTTAGTGGAGAGATCCTCTCTCCAGCATCTGGTTTACTGAAAGGAGTTGAACAAAAATGAATAAAACTACTAAGGAGGAAGAGTGAGCACAAAAGCACTGTTCTTGTGTGCTTTTTTTTTTTTTTTTAAGAATTTATTTGTTTATTTAACAGACAGAGATCACAACTAGGCAGAGAGGCAGGCAGAGAGAGAGAGAGAGGAGGAAGCAGGCTCCCCACTCGGCAGAGAGCCCGATGCGGGACTCAATCCCAAGACCCTGAGATCATGACCTGAGCCGACAGCAGAGACTTAACCCACTGAGCCACCCAGGCACCCCTTTGGTTTGTTCTGGACTTGGGAAAGCGGGAAGAGACAGGAGAGGCATCTAGGAGGTTATAACCACCAATCAATGGAGAAAATGCTCAGGACTTGGAACATGAGGGAGGGGAGCAGCAGCTTAGCGGCTGAGAGCTGGGCAGAGGCAGAGTGCTTCCCTCAGCCCCTGGCCAGGGATCTTCACACAGGAACAGGCTTTCTAGGCTCTGCTCCAGGTGTCCTGCCCTGGAAAACTGTCTGTGAGCGTCTCTGTGGGTGGGAAGGGATGTGCTGCATTTGAGAAGTCCTGAACCCACTCTGCCCACCTGATCTCCCCATACTTTTCCATCCAATCCCTGCTTCCGTACTCATACATAACTCAGTATGTGGGAGGTCAGGGATGCAAAGAGCATACCTGGCTTGGAAGGCTCAATGGGGTGCCTACGACCCAGGATCTCCAGCCACGACGGAAGCAGCAAAGCCCTGGAGAAGATAGAAGCATAGGGCTTCCGGGTCCTCAATGTGGAACAGCAATGAAAAGCTGGAAGCTTGGAGGTGATTTCTGTTTAACATAATTGTGAAAAAAATTCAAGTACACAGAATTGTGGCAAGAAGGGTACAGTACCCATACATCCACCACCAAACCCAGCAACTGTTTACACATATTCCCTTCCTTTGCCATTTAAAATTTGTTAGAAACACTGTAACATGCTATCCTTGAATATTAGTGCAGCATGTATCTCTTACAATGAGGGGATTCTCATATACAGCTAAAATACTTAGCACTACCATGTTTTAAAAAATAAACAATAATTGCTTAATACCTAGTTCACATTCACATTTTTCCACCTTATAAAGCTCATTTGTTCAAACTAATGTCTTCAATCAGAGACAACAGAAGGCATTCTGTTAGGACTCTTAACTCAATTAAGCTGCAAGAATCACTACTTACTCTCTTTGACTTTTTGAAGAAACCAGGCTAGATGTATTATAAAATGTTCATTTTCTGAATTTATTTTACTTTTTCCTGGTGGTTTCATTTAATTTGTTCCTTTGTCCTCTGCGCTTCCCTTGAACTTCAAGTTAGAAATCCACACTAAGGTTTCCCTTGAACATTTCTTAGTTAAGAATCCATCACAGAGGGGCACCTGGGTGGTTCAGTGGGTTAAATTCTCTGCCTTTGGCTCAGGTCATGATCCCAGGGTCCTGAGATGGAGCCCTGCATTGGGCTCTCTGCTCAGCAGGGAGCCTGTTTCCCCCTCTTTCTCTCTGCCTGTCTCTCTGCCTACTTGTGCTCTCTGTCTGTCAAATAAATAAATAAATAAATAAATAATCTTAAAAAAAAAAAAAAAAAAGAATCCATCATGGAGAAGACTGTAATTCCCTCGGCATCTCACCAGGTGCCCCCTTATTCCAGATAGTTTTTCTCTGTGTTAAGGTGATGTCAGCCAGATCTCCCCATTATAAAGGTGCACCTCCCCTACCTCAACCTCGCACGTTACTGGCAGGTCATCTGTGCGGTAACCCATGGGAAAATCTGTCCAGCAGCCATCTGCCTAATGATTTCATCCACCCTGATGATTCTTAATACAGCCTTTTACTTCATCTGTAGTTGCAGAATGGTGATTTCCTCGTCCTATCCATTCTTTTCTGTATTTATTAGTTGGCCTTCTGTAAAAATATTTCCTCAGCATCAGAGGCAGTGGGTAGGGGGTGGGAGGGAGGAGAAATTCGATGAGGATAGTCAAAGGTACAGACTTCTGGTTGTAAGATAAGTACTAGGAATGTAAGGTTCACCATGATCACTACAGCTGACACTGCTGTGTGATATACCGTTGGTGCACACAGTGGAGTTTAGAGGCCATGGCCCCTTTCCCACACAGCTAAAAAATTGTGTACAACTTTTGACTTCCCCAAAACTTAACTGCTGACAGACTGCTGTTGACCAGTAGCTCTACTGATAACACAGTCAATCAGCACATATCTTGTGCGTTATATGTATTGCAAACTATATTCTTACATAAAATCAATTAGAGATAAGGCAATGTTATTAAGAAAATCATATGGAAGATAAAACACATTTATATTACTGTAGTATATTTGCACCCCCCCCAAAATCCCCTGCATATGATTTCAAAGCCACATTATTCAAGGGTCACCTATTATGAAACTCAACAGAATTGACAAATTCTGAGAGTTCTCATCAGAAAAGAAAAAAAGTGTTCTTTTCCCTTTCTTTTATTTTGTATCTAAGTGAGATGATGGATGTTAATTGAACTTATTGTGGTAATCATTTTATGAAATTTGTATGTCAAATCATTATACTGTGTACCTTAAACCTATGCACTGCTGTGTATCAACTATACCTCAATAAAACTGGAAAAAATATTCTCATTAACTGGGGTTATTCTGTTACCTTGAAGTACAAAAGTAAGTTAAGATTCTCCTTATAATTACCAATTTTCAGAATTAGGATTTGGTGGAATAGTCATCTCCAATGTGGGCAAAAAAGTTTTTATTTACATATTTAATTTTTTGAAAATATCATTTTGGCCTCATGAATTTTTATGTTTCAAGTGTACTCATCAGTTATATTCATTATTTTTTTTTTAAATGCAGGTTCATCAGACAATAGAGGTAGGAGATACTTTTTTTTTTCCCCAAATCTAGAGTTTAGTGCTCACTTTGTCAGCACATACTCTAAAATCAAGAGTTTAAATTGACATTTGTCAATTCCAATTTGGCTTACGGGGTTTTCTTTACTTCTTTTGATTTTATACTCATTTCTTAAAATGAGAATTTTTTTAATAGTACATAATCATTTGCTTTAGCTCTGTACTATACAGAAAGTGATTTCCAAATAATAATATAAATTACCATTAACAATAACACCACGGACTCTGAAGCTCTTTTTCTCCCAAGAATATAGTCTTCCTAGGGTTTTCAGCAAGAATACCATATTCCAGACATTTAAAGTAGTTCTTTCTTCTGTAGGGGTATGTTAAATTTTGATATACACTTAATATGTTTCATTTTAAAATATTTTCAATTTTAGGGAATGCTTTTTTTGAATGTGTAAAACATTTACATGACTCATGATTTATATAAAAGCATACTCCGAGAAGTCTTGCTTCTACTTCTGCTCATTTAACACTGTTTATGCTTCTACCCCCATCCCTAACCAATATTTTCACTAGTGTCTGGTTTGCCTTGCAGTTTCTTACTGAAGGTATTAGCAGATATGTCTGTCTTTCTATATCCAACTACCTATCTACTTATCTACCTATATATACATATATTTGTATCCACACACTTTTATTTCTTTTCCTTTCTCACACAAAAGGTAATGATTGCTTGGAATCTGCACGAGGCTCACTGAATCACCTGGAGGTTGGGCAGAAACAGAAGGGCCTGAAGAAGATTGGGGTTTCACCTTCACCCACTGCAAGCTCAGGTCAGAGACAGCTAGGTTGTTAGTGACAGAGCTGAATTTTATCTTAGGCTGGGGGTACTTGAAGAAAGAAACAACTTTACAGTATGTTTCATTGTCATGCTGACTAGGAAGTGATCTCCAGTTGAATGTGAGATCTTCAAATAGAAACATCTGGTTGGTGCTTGTAAAGGAGAGAAGAGATTAATAGGTTTCTGAGCCATCCACCTAGAGGTGATCATTGGATTTATAAGAATGAATAAAGTCTGCAGGAGTAAAAAGAGAGAGAGATTATAACAACTATTTTTTTTTTTTTTTTAGAATAGCCAATTCAGATGAAGACATGCATACACCTGAAGATGTTTCAAGGTGTAATGGGGCAGACTGACAATTTCAAGGCAATCAACTTATAAATTCCCAGCTATTATACAAACTCTTTCCTAAAACTGATCTGCCTGACAATTCCCTGTCTGCAGGTTCTCCTTTCCCAAATTTCCTTTCACAACTGCCTGTCTCCCATTTTACAATAAGAGAGCATATCTCTCATCTGCCCATCGTCCATCCATGCAACCCAATACTCAGAATTTTACTCTTGTTCATTTCCTCCAGGTGTGAACACCTCTGGAGCACCCCCCACTCCACCATGAAAAGGGAAATATTGAGACTGCAGAGCTTTTGTAAGAAGCTTCTTCCAAGTGGCAAAGCTGAGGCAAGACCTCATGTCACATCTTTTCTTTTGCTTTTTTTTTTTCTTTTCTCTCTTTTTCCCCCTCTAAGACTTGGAATTTAGAAGGAATATGGTTATCACAAAGACAGGTATTGACACATTTATTTGAGTTAGAACACAAAGCCAGTTTTCTGACTGCTCAGTTTGAAAGTGAAAACACTATTTGCCAATTAAACTACACAGTGCACATCTCCCACAAAATGAAAATGCAACTCTCTAGTTTTTGCAAAAATGTACTTAAGGCATATGTATAACAACCACTATTTCAGATATCATATTATTTATGACCCCAATCTTAATAAAAATTTACCTATCAACTTAAAAATATGTGGGGGGGTACATAATTTTCAGAATTATTTTATTAGTAGGTTGACCAAAAATCTGAAGTCCTGTGAATGAGAGGACCTGAAGAAAGAGAAAAGGATCAGAAAGAGTGAGGGCTTAGGGAGAAAACCAGAAGAGAAGGCAGACGGGACTAGGAGTCAAGTATGATGGCAAAGAAGAGGGACAATGAAAATGCCAAATGTTGCAGAAAGGTCAAGGAAAATAATAATTAGACAGTCATCTTTGTGAATGAAGTTTCTGCAGGTGGCATAGAGTTAAGAGTCTGTTTAGAACATTCAAAAAATTGGGCGGTAGTGACGAAAAAAAAAATAGAATACCATGTACAATAGCATCTAGCCAGATCACTGGGGTTGAAACGACAGCCATAAGAACAATTCAAGATAGGAGACACTGAAGACTATTGAGAGCAGCCATCTGTGTGGGGAGCAGAGGGATGATGTCACTACTTGGATGATATGCCAAGAAAGCCATAATAGAGGAGTAGGGGAGAAGACCACTTCAGGATGGTTGCTCATTGTATCTTTTGAGTTTTTAACGTATAATCTTACCAATACTGCCTCCTTTGATGTTTCTGTTTTTCAAATTTTTAACAATGAACAAGGAATAGAGAAATTTTGTTTCAAAAATAGCAGTTAAAAAAAATCAAAGAAGATACAGATAAACAATGTTATCAACCTACAGCAAACTAAAAAGTTTCTGCATGGCAAAGAAAACTATCAGTAAGGTGAATAGGCAACCTACGAAATGGGAGAAAATACTTGCCAACCACTTACCTGATAAGGAGTTAATATCCAAAATATGGAAGGAACTCATAAAACAAATCACAATAAACAAACAAAAAACCCCAAAACATACAATTACAAATGGGCAAAGATCTTGAATAGACATTTTCCCAAAGATGTACAAATGGTCAACAAGTATGTAAAAAAGGTACTCAACATCATTACTTATAAAGAAATGCAAAACAAAACCAGAATGAGGTATCACATCATACCTCTTAGGATGTCTACTTTCAGAAAGACAAAAGATACCAAATGCAGGCCAGCACATGGGCAAAAGGGAGCCTTGTACACTCTTGAGGGAAATGTCAACCTGTACAACTTATGTATAAAACAGTATGAAGATTCCTCAAGAAATTGCAAATAGGAGTATAACATAACCCAGAAATCCCACTTCTTAGTATATATCCAAAGGAAACAAAATCACAATCACAGACATGTTAGTACTCCCATGCTCACTGCAGTATTATTCATGATAGCCAAGGTACAGAAACAACTTTAGCATCCATCAGTGGAGAAGAATGGATAAATACAACGTCACTGGCAAATATATACAATGGAATATTATTCAGTGATAAAAAAAGGAAAAGGATATCCTGTCATTTGTGACAACATAGATGCATCCTGAGGACATTATACTATGTGAACTAAGTTAGAAAGAAAAAGACAAATACTGTATGTTCTTACTTATATCTGGAAACTAAAAAAACCAAAACTCATAGCAGAGAACAGATTGGTGGTTGGCAAATGTAGAGGCCAGGAGCACAAAATGGGTGAAGGGGATCAAAAGATACAAACGTTCTGTTACAAGATAAATAGGTTCTGGGGATGTAATGTACAGCATGGTGACTACAGTTAATAATACCGTTCATAAATTTGAAATTTGCTAAGAAGGTTGATATTAAACTTTTTCATCAAAAGAAAAAAAATCAAATGATTTATAGTGATGGAAACTTACTGTGTTCACCATTTCATAATATTTACATACATCAAATCAACATGTTATATACCTAAAATGAATACAGTGTTACATGTCAGTTACATTTTTTTTTAAGATTTTATTTACTTATTTGACAGGCAGAGATCACAAGTAGGCAGAGAGGCAGACAGAGAGAGAGGGGGAAGCAGGCTCCCTGCCGAGCAGAGAGCCTGATGCGGGGCTCAATCCCAGGACCCCGGGATCATGACCTGAGTGGCAGAGGCTTTAACCCACTGAGCCACCCAGGCGCCCATATTTTGATTTTCTTTAAAAAAAAAAAAAAAGGGACGCCTGGGTGGCTCAGTTGGTTGGACGACTGCCTTCGGCTCAGGTCATGATCCTGGAGTCCCGGGATCGAGTCCCGCATTGGGCTCCCAGCTCCATGGGGAGTCTGCTTCTCTCTCTGACCTTCTCCTTGCTCATGCTTTCTCTCACTGTCTCTCTCTCAAATAAATAAATAAAATCTTAAAAAAAAAAAAAAAATCTTGGGAGCACCTGGGTGGCTCAGGGGTTAAAGCCTCTGCCTTAAAAGCCCCTCTGCTTAAAAGCCCCGAGACTTTTTGTATACAGTGTGTGTTATGGGCTGAGCTATGTCCACCCAAAATT